>NC_133327.1:588240230-588444256 GCF_042186555.1 Aquarana catesbeiana
TAATAGAGAGATATCAATTCATAAATGTTAGAATAAAACAAGATTTATTTTAAACAATGTTTAAAAAAATGAGACAGAATTAGATACAAAAAGTTCATTACAAAAAGTTACAAAAAGGTTTTTGTATCTAATTCTGTCTCATGATTTTTAAACATTGTTTAAATAAAATCTTGTTTTATCTAACATTTATGAATTGATATCTCTCTATTATCTCTACAACACCATTAAAGTCCCGAGGATTGTTCACCTCAAAGTCCATTTTCTCTATTTGCCAAAATAGGGATGTGGTATTTTTATATTTGGTCCTTCCTCTTTCCATTCCTTACTGTATTGAAAAGAATGGAGTGTGACTTGTCATGCGAATTTTATGTCCAAAGTCGCATGACAAATTGCACAAATTTAAATGGAGCTTAAAAGTATTTAGGACTGCTGTAATACATTTGAGCCTAAAGTATACAACCTCAACTAGTGCTCTCCCAGGCTGAGAAAATCATACAAGATATCAGAGAAGCTAGATAAAAAAAAAACATTGCAAAGAAAAAACAAACAATAAGATCATAACGACAAAATAAATAAGAATAAAAAAAAAGCAAGAAAAACATAATTAATAAGTAATAAGTAATAAGTAGTAAGTAATAAAAAGACACAGTAGAAAAAAAAAGCAAAATACCAGGGCCAGATTTCTGTAGGGCTCATGTCAATGGATATAATTTTCCTGCATTTTGATGCGCACCTAAAATGCAGGTCAGCAAAGATATTATTTTTGTACTCCACCATGAATCCTTTTTCCAACATCCATTAAGGAATACAGCTTTATGGATATAAAGCAGCCATGGGTTACACTTGCCACCTGCAGGAGAAATGGGCACTAAACGCATAGAAACTGAAGGCAGAATCCCTCAAGTCTATATCCCTCCCACCTCACACCTGCTCAGGTTTTAGCAAGCTGTCCAAAGAGAAGATAGCAGAAGAGGAAAGGGAGCTGTGTCCCTCAATGGACACCAAGAAAAGGAGTTTATTGCACGTACAACAATGCTATTTTCAGTATTTGTTCATTAAGGGAACACAGTTTTTTTGGATATTAAGCAACCAAGAGACATGCAAAAGCAGTCTGATTAAGGGATGGGCACACCCAAAACAATAAAGGCAAACCAGCACCACCAAGGCAAAAGGGAAGCCAAGGGCATTAAACAGCTGCTTGCAGAACCTATTAAACAAAACCAGCATTCGCCGAGGCAGACACATTGACCAATAGAACTTAGAAGATGGAAAGCTGGCCATAGACAGATCAAAATGCGACTGGTTCAGCAGGGACCAGCAAAATTTCATTCGATGTTCAACAAAAGTAGATTGCTAGATTGAGGTCTGTTGAATGGACATGTTGGAATATTATTGTTTGATCAGCCAATCAGCTGCAGCTGTTGATCAGTGTATTCAGAGAGTGCTGGTCCTGTTGTCAGGATAACATTTTCCAACAGGGGGGTTTGGGGAACCCACAACAGCGAGGTGGATGGAGGAATATATTCATTTTCTAACCACATTTTATTTTGAACCGCCTATGGCCAGCTTAAAGTGATTCTAAAGGCAGAAGTTTTTTTTTTATCTTCATGCATTCTATGGGGGAGGATGGGCTTAACCCGTCAACTTGGAGACAGTGCAATGTAGCATGTAAAAAAAAAAAGAGGGGGGGGGGGGGGGGGGGTATTGCTCAAATGGATGACATTAGCATCCAATGTAAAAATGGCAACCAGAAGAAAAGAAACAAAGTCAGATAGAGAGGAAAAAGAGGGTTGAGAGAGAAGAGTAAGAGAAAAATAAAAAAGGAAAGAAAGGCATAGAGGGAGAAAGGGCAGAAAAAAGAAGGGGGCTGTGGGAGAGAGAGAGAGAGAGAGAGGAGAGAGAGAGAGAGAGAGAGAGAGAGAGAGAGAGAGAGAGAGAGAGAGAGAGAGAGAGAGAGAGAGAGAGAGAGAGAGAGAGAGAGAGAGAGGGAGAGAGAGAGAGAGAGAGAGAGAGAGAGAGAGAGAGAGAGAGAGAGAGAGAGAGAGAGAGAGAGAGAGAGAGAGAGAGAGAGAGAGAAAGCCCCAGGTACTTCTAGAGGAGGTCTAAAATGTAACCCTAAAAAGACTAAAGGGAGTTACTAGTAATAGGGACTGATCAAAGTTAGGGTGGAAGATAATGTGTCATCCACAGTGTCCAGGGGGCTGCAAATTTCGCCACTACAGTTGCCCAACCTCGAAAACAGTAAGAAGGATAATGAGGGACATACTTAGCGATCCTGGCGGGGACCAAATACCAGCAGGTTATGACTTTATAATTGGTCTCTAATGCCACAATCTTCTATGAAGAGGACTTAGTAGCTTGGCAGATCTGGTTCCAGTCAGCTACATCTAGCGTTAGTCCTAAGTCTCTTTCCCACTTAGTGACATAGAAAGGGTAGAGGGCGATCCAGTGTTTAGAACGTGGGAATAAAGAGAAGATATTAGGCCTCGTCTGTGAGGTTCATTTTACAGACTTGCTCAAAGAAGGACAAGGAGGAATCAAAGGGGTCTCTGGGTATCAAGGGTGTAAGAAAATGCTTGATTTGAAGGCAACGGAAAATTTTGGAGGAAGGAATGCCATGCGATTCACAGAGAGAGGAATGGCTTGATTCCAGTGGGAGCCCGGAAGAGGTTCGCTTATGACCAGGCTGAAAAAAAGGGGAGAGAGAGGTCAAGTCTGGGTAGAAAGCAGGTTTGCGGAGAAAGGATAACATAGAGTTATGGGTGATTGACTCGAGGCGGTCCCACAAGGAAAGGGATTGATGTGTAATCGGATTGAGTATGGTGTGAAGGTCAGAGGGCGAAAGCCAAAAGGAGGTTAGCAACTGAGAGAGGGTCACACTCAACGGACTCTAAAGGTACCCATAAGGGTATTTCAGAGGTAGCATGATACTTGGGTAGTTCGGCCAATTGGGCAGCATAGAAGTACTTTGTAAAGTTAGGGAGGCCAAAACTACCTCCCAGCTTGGATACATAGAGAGAGTTTGGCCGGAAATGCGAGGACTGATGGAACTCCAAATATAAGAGGATGTGCACTATTGTAACAAACAAAGGAAATAACCCAGAACCGGGATAGGCAGCACCCAAAGGAGATATAGTATCTTAGAAAGGATGGCCATCTTGACCACTGTAATCCTGCCCATCTAGGCTAGTGGAAGGTTAGACCATTTGATCATGAGATTGGTAAGGTGGGTCAACATAGGAGGGTAATTAGCTGAATAAAGATCAGATAGGCTTGCAGTCAATGTAATACCAAAGTATGAGATGGTATGGGAAGACCAGGTTAATGGCAAAGCACTCTATAATTGGACTAGCTCATCAGTGGGTATAGAAATATTCAGAGCTGTGGATTTAAGAGGGTTGACCTTTAGGCTCAAGATACGGCCAAAGTCTTCTAGGAGTTGAAGAAGACTGAGAGCAGAAATCAGTGGGGATGACAAACAAATGTTGGGATTGGCGTGGATCAGATGGGCTAGGGGCTCAATTGCTAGACCATAAAGGAGCGGCAAAAGCGGGCAGCCCTACCGTGTACCTCTTTTAATAGCAAAAGGGTCAGATCTGTAGCCCATATAACGCACAAGGTAGTATATCCAGGTAAAGAAAATGTGTGCTGATTCCTCAATATCCAAGTATAAAGTGAAGATAAGGCCAGTGTCTAGTAGAAGACCTGATAGAATAAGGTAGCGGCCCTCTAGGTCTTTGATCTCCGCCAGGAGTGTGAAAGGAGTGGTGCGATGAAAGGCTATCAGAACTCCTCTACGTTTAGTATTGGTTGACGCCGTATACACCTGTGGATAAACTGGACTAAAGAATATGGGGGTGGAACAGGGGGTGAAAAAGCTTTAAAGGCCTTGGTTCTTTTATGCGGGGAGTTGAGCCCCTGGACATTAAGGGTTAGTATATTTTTTCCACTTCAAATTTTATTAGAAACGATAAAAAACATAGGCACCGACAAGTGCAAGAAGAGAGAGGAGGCCATCCCTGTCCTGGAGGCTCGCTACAGAGATATTAACACGCCATTATAATTCAAGGAAGCACATAGGCGGTTGTGTTGATGGGAAGTAATCCAACCAGCGCTGCCAGGTATGTAGAAATTTATCGTGGGTATCAGTTAAAATCGCCATCAATTTCTCATTCACTAGAGTATCGTATACCCAACGGAGTTGAGAATCCGTGTCTTCCACACTTTTGCAATCGTCTGTTTTGTGGTCGAGAATATATGGGTCACAAGAGTGCGCTCTCATTTGGTAGCGCCTTCTATCTTTTTGTGTAAAAGCGCCTCCCAAGTGTCTTTTCGTAAATGTATGTGTAGCATCGAATTGACCATGTTGTAGACTCTTATCCACAGTTGTTTGACCTTTGGGCATGTCCACCATATATGCTTCACATCACCTAGGTCTGAGCATCCCCTAAAGCATGTGGGAGGGTAGTTGGGAGACATTTAGCAATTCTAGCCAGAGTAAAGTACCACAGGGGCAGGACTTTGAAAGAGTTTTCTAATGTTGTTATGTTATGGGAGGAACAAAATAATGCCTCCCATGTTTTATTTCAGGTCTCGGGGGGTTTGCGTAGAACTAAAGTCCTTTTCCCAGTTGGTGCAGTAGGATGGGGAACGCATAGAGAAATGAGACCTTGGGTTGTGGGGACCATCTGACATCTGTTTTCAAATACTGTCTTTGTCCAATCATGGTTTCTTGTCAGGGATTCCAACAGATGGCAAATTTGGAGGTAATGCAATTTCTCAGAGATGTCATATTTGTCTTTGAGGTATTGGAAGGTGACAATGCTCCGAGTGGACAACACAGACTGAACAGTTGTCAAACCCTTGCTGCGCTACCAACCCTTGCTGCGCTCTCGGGACTCTCCAATCCCGTGGGGAATAAAGGGCATTTAAATATTTCAAGAAGAGGGAGGTGCAGTGATATCAGATGGGCCGAATATTTTATAGAGTCCCATACCACAAAGGTATGAGACAGGACAGGGTTTAAAGGTTTAGGGCGCAACTGGAGTGGGAGCCAGGGTATAGAAGAGAGTGGGACCAGATCAGTGTCCACTACGTCAATAAGGGTCAAGAGAGATGCGTACTTTCCTGCATATAGTTGAACAAGAGGAACCATCTGAGCCGCTTTGTAATAAGTGATGTTCGGCATCTCTAGCTCTCTCTGAATCTTAGTTCTATAGAGTAGGTGTCTATTCAATCTAGGTCTGACTGGGCCCTAAATGAACTTGAAGAGAAGACGCTGCAATGAGCAAAGGATATGCAGGGGAACCAGAACAGGCAAAACTCTAAAGGAATAAAGCAGTTTTGGCAGGAGAGTCATTTTTATAGCATATATCTGACCACGAGTCTAGCAATCGGGTAAGGGTTCTAATGAGAGGGGGATAGTTGGCTCCATATAAGGCTGAGTATGTCGGTGAAAGCGCAATCCCAAGATAAGGGATGGAATTGGACTATTGGAAGGAGAATTGAGCTTGTACCATCTGAAGAGTAGCATCCGTCAAAGAAACATTCAGTGTGCTGGATTTGGCCTGATTTACATACGGACCCGAAAGGGAGGAGAAGACGTTCAACAAGGACATTAAATTGGGAAGTGTGATATGCAGAGATGTAATGTACATCCGAATATCATCTGCAAACATAGATAGTTTTGGGTGTACACTGGCCAATTCAATACCACTGATGTCAGGACTAAGGCGGATATGTGCAGCTAGAGGTTCTAGAGCAATTATAAAGTGAAGAGGGGAAAGGGGACATCCCTGGTGAGTGCCTCAAGCTATGGAGTAGGAAGGCGATTCATGTCCCATATACTTCACAGTGGCTGAGGGGTCACTGTATAGAGCAGCAAGCCATATGGAATGAAGGGTTCGTAAAACTCTAAAGGGATAAAGCAGTTTTGGCAGGAGAGTCATTTTTATAGCATATATCCGACCACGAGTCTAGCAATCGGGTAAGGGTTCTAATTGTGAGGGGGATAGTTGGCTCCATATAAGGCTGAGTATGTCGGAGTAAGCACAATCCCGATGGAATTGGACTATTGGAAGGAGTATTGAGCTTGCACCATCTGGAATGAAGAGTTGGTATATTTAATGGCCCCATGATTGGATAAGAAATAATCTAGAAGTGCAACTTGTGCGATTGGGGTCCTCTAGATAGTGCCAGGGAACGGCGGGGGAGGGGAAAAGAGGAGAGCAGAGGAAAGATAAGGAGATAAGAGCAAAAAGACAAAAAGGATAAAAAACACCAACAAACACAAGCTGTGGAGGGAAAAATTTGGTTCCCTAGGACTAGTGGAGATCCGCATGTTCAAGGGACAAAAAAATGGTCCATGAAACCTCTTCAAAATAGGATATATGGATTAGGTGGGGGAACGCAGTGACCAACACTAGGGTCACTACAGCCCAACTTAAATCTATCATGCAACCACAATGTGGGATAATCTAACAATAACAACAGCTGGTATAGTATGAACATGAGAGGCTCGATAAGGTAGGGAAAATATATATATATATATATATATATATATATATATATATATATATATACACATGGGGGGGAGGGAAGGGGGGAAAAGGGGGAGGGGAGAAGGAGGGGAGAAGAATGAGGGGAAAGACGGAGGGTAAGAGAGATTATAGAGCCCCTGGGGTCTGTAAACATGTATACAAGGGTTCACAGGAACCTAGAAAAAAAAATCGTAACACCATAACAGTTCTAATACAACACGCAGCATAACCGTAGCAGAAGGAACATAGCAATAGGTATAACCATAACTTCAGTGATTGAGAGGATCAAGGCCCAAGTACAGAAGTCAACCAAAAGGAACCGAAATTGCTCAAGCAAAATCAGAGATATTAAGCATACCTAGGCTAATGGGCTACTACTCCCAGTATGGAACATGGTTGGGAAGAATGGGACATGACATGGTAAAACAATGTCAGAAATAAAATGAAAAACAACGAGCCATTTTAACCAAACAATAGGAGTTAGGGTAGGTGCCAAGGTGCGCAGACAAGGGATGTCTGAGAGTATATAGAGACTTTGATGTATCATATCAGCCGGTTAAACAAAAAACATCGACCTGGGAAGGAGAGTCTACAAAGGTGTCAGGGAAAAAAAAAAGCTGAGTTAGACTTACCGGTAACTCCTTTTCTGAGAGTCTTCCAGGACAGCCCATGAGACCTTGGGCTCCTCCTACCAGGACAGGAAACACGTCACCCCCACCAGATAAAAGGGCGGTCCTCCAGGCCCATGTCAGTATTCTCAAGAACCGTAGGACCCTGCAAAACATATGCATAATACACATAACTTCAGACAATACCGGGTGGGAATCCGGCTGTCCTGGAAGACTCTCAGAAAAAGAGTTACCGGTAAGTCTAACTCAGCTTTTCTCCAAGCGTCTTCCAGGACAGCCCATGAGACGATGAGCCAGAACTTACCAGTCTAGGGAGGGACAACTGCCTGAAGGACCTTACGACCAAACGCCTGCTCCTGAGCTGATAGGAGATCCAGGCGATAATGTTTAATGAAGGTCGAGTAACTGGACCAAGTGGCAGCCCTGCAAATTTGTTCCGGTGAGGCACCAGCCCTCTCAGCCCAAGACGTAGACAAGGCTCTAGTTGAGTGCGCAGTAACAAAAGGTGTAGGGACCTCCCTAATTTTGTAAGCTTCCAAGATGGCTTGCTTTATCCATCTAGCCAATGTGGCTTTAGATGCACTATTCCCCTTGTAAACTCCAGAAAAGAGGACAAACAAGGCATCAGTTTTCCTAAAGGTCTTCGTGACCTCAAGATAGACCAAGAGAATCCTTCTTACATCTAGAAAACTAAATTTTCTTTCTAAGTCGCCCTGTGGCGAACTACAAAAGGTTGGCAAACCAATGTTCTGAGATCGGTGGAATGTACTTGCCACCTTGGGCAAAAAACCTGGATCGGTTCGTAACACAACTCGATCCTCAAAAATCGTGAGAAAGCGCTCCCTAACTGATAGGGCCTGCAACTCACTTACCCTACGAGCTGAGGTAACAGCTATAAGGAACACAGTATTTAATGTAAGTAACTTAACTGACATACTTTCCAGAGGTTCAAACGGAAATTCTACCAGAGTTTGAAGTACTAGGGACAGATCCCACGTTGGACAACTTCTCACTACTACTGGTCTGGCCCTAGAGATAGATTTGAAAAATCTGGCTATAGTGGGATTTTCCAGGAGAGAAAACTGGAGGAACACACTAATAGCTGCCGCCTGTACCTTTAAGGTACTAACAGAAAGACCTTTGTCGACACCCTCTTGGAAAAATTCCAAAATAGACGGAATATCATGAGCTAATCTATCATTTTCAGATAACCATGAGTTAAACCTTTTCCAAACTTTGGAATATATGGCTCTAGTAACTGGCTTCCTGCAATTAACGAGAGTCCTGACTACTTTGTCAGAGAACCCTTGGGCGCTCAGTATCTTTTCTTCAGATACCAGGCCGTCAAGTTTAAGGAAACCACCTGAGGGTGTGATACTGGACCCTGCAATAATAGGTCTTCCCTTTCCGGAAGACTCCACGGAGGCTCTGAAACCAGAGACTGTAGCAGGGAAAACCATGGCCTCTTGGGCCAAAACGGGGCAATTAGAATCAGATCTGTCTCTTCCAGCTGAAACTTCCGGAGGACTTCTGGAATCAGCCTGATTGGCGGAAAGGCATAACATAGGCCTGGAGGCCACGGGTTTGCCAGAGCATCGATCCCCAAGGCTTGGTCTGCCGGGTTCATGGAAAAGAATATCTCCGTCTTGCGGTTGTTTCGGTTTGCGAACAAATCCGCTACCGGATAACCCCATCTCTTGGTGAGGTCTGCAAAGACTTCGGGATGAAGGGACCAGTTGTCTCGGTCTATCCTGTGACGGCTGAGATAATCTGCCAGGCAATTGTTTTTCCCCTTCAGGTGTACAGCAGAAATGGAGGCTAGATTCCCCTCTGCCCATGAAAGGATCTCCTGGGCAATGGACTGAAGCCTCCGGCTTCTCGTGCCTCCCTGCTTGTTGATATACGCGACTGTCGCTATATTGTCTGACAGGATTTGGAGGTTGTGACCCCTGACCTCCATCTGAAAAGACTGGAGGGCTCTCTGGACTGCAAGCAGCTCTCTTTGATTGGATGAGGCCCTTGCCTCCTCTGGTGACCACTCTCCTTGTGCTACTGCATTGCTGAGGTGGGCCCCCCATCCCCAGGAACTCGCATCCGTGGTAATCCTTCGGGAAATGGGAAAGGACCATGGGAGACCTCCTGCTAGGTGCTGACCAGCTCTCCACCACCACAGGCTTCTTTTTATCCTGTCGGGAAGCCAGATCCTTGACTCCAGGGACCTTACGTCCACTTCCCAGTTTCTTAAAAGAAACCTTTGTAACGGACGCTGACGGAATCTCGCCCATGGTACTGCGGGAAAACATGAGATCATAAGACCCACTGCCCTCGACACCTGTCTCAGAGAGACCGACTGGTTGGTCTGCAATGTTGACATAGTCTGGAACACTTTGGTAATCTTCTCCTGAGGAAGAAAAACTCTTTGGTTCACGGAGTAAAAATCGTAACCCAGATAAGTTACTTTCTGGGCCGGAATCAAGGACGATTTTTCTTTGTTTATTAGCCAGCCTAGGGACTGTAAGAAGTCCTGTACAGCCTGGAGATCTTCCAACAGCCTTTGGTATGATTTTGCCACTATCAGGAGGTCGTTTAAGTAAGGGATAACCGTTATTGCCTTTAATCTTAGAGGAGCCAGCACTTCCCCCAACACCTTCGTAAAGATGCGTGGGGCTGAGGAAAGACCGAAGGGGAGGGCCTGAAATTGAAAATGTCGGGTCCCCATACCCGTCTTCACTGCCAATCTCAAAAACTTTTGGAAGGCTGGATGGATAGGGATGTGAAGATAAGCATCCCTTAAGTCCAACGTGGCCATAAAGCAGTTTGGGTATAGTAGGTTTTTGATTGTAAAAACCGTCTCCATACGGAAATGCTTGTATCTGATGGACTTGTTTAAGGTCCGGAGATTCAGGATAAGTCTAAACTTTCCTGCCAGCTTTCTGACCACAAATACATGGGAATAGAATCCCTTGCCCCGCTCCGATCGAGGAACAGGAATCAGGACTTTTTGATCTAATAAGTCTCCGATCTGGAGACCCAGAGCCCTCGCTTTCTCCCGATCTTGTGGAGGAAATTCGACCAACAAACGTTCTGGTGGTTGGTGAACAAACTCCAGCCTGTACCCTTTGGTCACTAGGTCCAGGATGAAGGGGCTCAGAGTGACTGCTGCCCACTGTGGGATGAAGGCCCTCAATCTCCCTCCCACCGGGGAACACAAGTCACTGCGGCTTGGCGGGCTGTTGAGGAGGGTTAAATAGCACTCTCCCTTTGCCTCTGCCTTTGTGCCCAGTCCAATGCTTTTTCGGCCTGCTGTCCTTTTCTCTAGGACTCTGTTGCCTGTTTTGGCCACGAAAAATTTTTCTGGCTGTCTGAACTCTCTTTTTCTCTGGAAACGCCTTTTTCTTATCAGCCGTGCGTTCCAGTGCCTCCTGTAGACCTGGGCCAAATAAATGATCGCCAGTTAAAGGAAGGCCACAAAGGCGCAACTTGGAGGCCGAGTCCCCTGACCAGGTCTTAAGCCAAAGGCTTCTCCTGGCCGAGTTCACTAGAGCCGAAGTCCTGGCTGACATTCTTACCGACTCAGCGGAAGAATCTGCCAAAAAACCCACTGCCTGAAATAGGAGAGGAAAAGACTTTAAAATTTGCTCTCTGGAGGTACCTGCTGACAGATGTGACTGAATCTGAGTCAACCAAACCTCCAGATTTCTGGCCACACAAGTGGAAGCCAAAGCTGGTTTCAGGTTTCCAACTGCTGAGTCCCAGGCTCTGTGGAGAAGGATATCCCCCCTCTTGTCCATCGGATCCTTAAGCGTACCCATATCATCAAACGAAAGGTCCGAGTTTTTTGAAACTTTTGAAAGAGGTGCGTCTAACTTGGGATTCTTATTCCATGGCTGCGCAGTGTCCTCATCAAAAGGAAACCTCCTTTTTAGGTTACTAGAGAAGAATGGTTTTCTCTCAGGATTATCCCATTCCAGTTTAATAGTATCAACCAAAGAACTATGAACTGGAAACACTCTTGATTTTCTCTTATGTAATCCTTTATACATAAGGTCATGTTTGGATAACTGAACCTCTTCCTCTTTTAATTCAAGGGTAGTATAGATAGCCTTTAATAAGTCATCTACATCCTCAACAGATAACTTAAATCTTGAGCCTCGAGTGGATTCTCTATCTCTGGGCTCTGTATCTGACCCTGATTCTTCCAGAGAAGAACGGGTAGATCTGACCTCAGCCTCAGAGTCTTCACTCTCTGCCTGCTGCGGAGTGCTTACTGACGCCTTCAGTGAAGACGGACTCTCTGCTGGAGTCTGGAGCTTGTCAATAAGCGTTCTAAAGGAACTGAAGGTGGACGCAAGCTCATCCCTAACAGAAGTAAGCATCTTCTGGCAAGAGGCAACCGGGTCATCCTTTACTAGGCCTTCTATACAGGTGCGACAAACTGCTTTGCTCCATGAGGAGCTCAATTTGTTTGCGCAAACCGCACATTTCCTTTTAAGTGGCTGCGCTTGGGCCTTGTCCTGAGTCTTGGTCTGCAAGACAAAATAAATGACCCACAATGTAATTAAAGCCACACAATCACTCCGTAACACCACGTGCAGGAGGGAGGAAATGTGTCCCCTTACACCCACTACTACAGAGGGGGGAGGGGGAGGGAACACTCACAGGGATAGTAAGGTGGTGACAGAACACCCCAGGCTTACCTGTGAGGTGCTGGTGTTGGGAACTGCATCCGCTGCCTGTGCAGGTACTGCAGGAGGATGCATTCTGCCCCTCTTGGTCATCCACAGCCTGGCTGCTTAACACCAAGAAACACCAGCAGCCAGCGTTCTCTGTTCGCGCCGTTTATGAAGACTGGAACCTCGTCTCCGGCGCCCGATGATGATGTCATATGCCCCGGAAGTAACCCTCTCCAGGCACTTCCTGTGGGCCAGCTTGGAGCGCAATAGCTCCGCCCCCTCGAACGCTGCGGCTTCCTCCATTCCTTGCTCAGATCAGCCAGGCTGTCGGCAGGGAAGGACAACCGAAGCTCAGCTGAGCTAGAGTGCAATGCACTGCGCTAGGGGCACAACCTCACACCGGTCCTGGCCCTCTCCAGGCACTGAGGACAGAGAACAGCAACACAGCCAACCTCCCCAGCGGTGTGCTGCTTCTGGCAGAGGAAGAGGTAAGTGATATGCCCCAGAAAAAAGCCATACAAAGCCCCTGCTTATAAGGCCTATGGGAGCAGGTTCCATGAACATGTTACCCCCCGTCCGGAGGAAACACAAATAACTGACATGGGCCTGGAGGACCGCCCTTTTATCTGGTGGGGGTAACGTGTTTCCTGTCCTGGTAGGAGGAGCCCAAGGTCTCATGGGCTGTCCTGGAAGACGCTTGGAGAAAAAGGGGGGGGGTTTAAAAGGTGAAAGTTGGAAGGTTAGGGGTAAGGGAGGGAAAGGGGTAGGGAGGGAAAGGGGTAGGGAGGGAAGCAAGGGGAGGAAGGGGTAGGGAGAAAGGGGCTACGAGGCAAGGAGGAAATAACACACGTATTGTATTTAGACTGGCACCATAAACAGTAAATCCTTAGGTGCAGAGGATCCGCAGGCCAGAAGAGCCAGTTGACAGGAAAAAAGCAGTAATGAACCAGCTAGCAGAAGAAGGAGTCTGCTCTATTCACAGCAGGGTAGTCAAGTCGGAGCAGTCAAATCTCCAACCAGAGCACCACATGGGCTGCAAAAAAAAAATTGGGAAACCCGAGCTCCTTGGTGATTAGAGTCAATCCAAATAGTCCAGATGGGTTGGATCGATCGTGAATGAGTTGATATGAGTGGCCCTGAAAGACTAGAGAATCTTTGTTACGAGCAGCGGCCAGGAGCTTTTTCTTAGAGTAATAAAAGTGTAGTCTTGCAATGATGTCACGAGGTAGACTGTCTCTCTGACGCGGGGCTAGGGCTTGATGGACCCTGTCCATTTCTAGGTGTTCGATTGATATTGCAGGGGCCAATTCTTAAAAAAGGGTCATTACGGTAGATTGTACATCAATGATGGACTCAGGAAGTCCGCGGATGCAGAGATTTGATCATCGGGCCCTGTTCTCAAAGTCCTACTTCAGATTTTCCACTCTGAGGGCCTCAGGCTCATCTTTGTGGTTGTGAGCATGGATGTCCAGTTCCTCAACTCCCTGTCCAAGTTCAACAGTACGTTGTCCCTGATTTCCCGGGACAATTTGTCAGTTACGTGATCAGAGGTCTGTTTGAGCAATTTAGTGAGCATCCGTTCGAACTGCCTAAGTAGATCAGGAGGCACAGAGTCAGTAAACCCCAGGTCTGTGTCTGACTGACCATCTGCTGCAGGGATAGGCTGTTTGGCGGGCCGCAGAGCAGAGAGGCTGATGCTGCCACCATCTTGGACGAGGCCCGTGCAAGCACCTCCAAAATAGATTTGATACATAGCGCAGGCCGTACACCGTCCTGTGCGCACCGGGATTGGCTCTGGGAAGGAAAGAGGTGGTGGGTGAGCAGTATCAAGTCCGTCATTGGACACCGATGGCAAAAAAAAAACCCCTGACCAGGATTATAATGCCCCCTTGCTCAATCCAAAAGGTTTTGCCTTTAGTTCTACTTTAATGAACATGGTTTTGGGATGTCTACAGTGGGCTTTAGCCTGCTGTCAACTGAATCTGGGTCAGAAATGCAGAACGAAATGCACTCTTGTGACCCACAAGAGAAGAAAGGCCAGAGTCCTTTTAAGGCATGCCTCTTTAGGACATGTTGGTAATAGGAGGGGTTATACCCAGGGAAGTCAAAGACACTGCTAGAAAGCAGTGCAACGCAAAGGTTTCAGAATTCCTGTGTCTCTCAGTGGGGGCCAGAGGAAAAAAAAGGTGTTGGCTATAGTTTCATTTTAAACACCAATTGCAAAAGATACTTTGTTATATATTAGTTCCTAGACTTACCTGCTTATTGTAGATACAGATGAAGACTCTTCATGTGAATTTTGATCTCTTGTACTTTCCAAATGTTTGTCAGTAAGTCTTTTGTTAGATATCCATTCCACATTCTCAGCTTTAGATTTCTGAGCATTTGTAGAACACCCTTCTTTCCTGTCTATGGCCTCAGGGAGTTCATCAGCAGACATCTCATCTGAATCAGTGATGGAGACTGTGAGGTCACTACTGCTGTTAAAAAAATCATCATCTTCTTGTTTTGATAGCTGATGCGTACCTATTGATAGAAAACAGTGGGACAATTTATAAAAACTGTGTAATATATAAGACAGGGGTAGGCAACCTTGGCCCTCCAGCTGTGGTGAAACTACAAGTCCCATGAGACATTGCAAGACCCTGAAAATCACAGGCATGACTCCTAGAGGCAGAGGCATGATGGGATTTGTAGTTTCATCACAACTGGAGTGCTGAGGTTGCCTAACCTTGATATAAGACAATCAGCGCAGACAATGTGTTTACAAAAAGTTGCAAGCTGAACTTCAGGTTGATCACATCACCTCAGATACATATAAAAATTAAAATAAGTGCAGCGCAACATCAATAATGTCCTTCAGTTTCTAAAATTTCCACCAAGGAACCACAAGTGCCAGAAAGGAACTAGAGAAACCACATGAGAAGATGACTCCAATCCACTAGTAATGAGCGACAATCCCTCCACAGCTGTAAGCAATGCATCGAGTTACAGCTACAGGAGCTGAGTCCATCCAACAGGAATGGGGTATATGGTTATATTGACGCCTTTGTTCCGTGCGCCAAGGATACACTTATATAGCGTTTGAGACAGCTTCACATTAACATCCAGGCTGTTTCACACTACGGGAGTGCTGGCGATCCATTTTCAATTCTCCTGTGGAGACAAGTGTATTTGACTTCCTGGTGATTCTGGGGTCCACTCGCTCTGTTAAGCGTTCACGTTTCAGTCGGTGGAGGGATTGTCACTCATTACTAGTGAATTGGAGTCATCTTCTCATGTGGTTTCCCCTATTTCCTTTCTGGGACTTGTGGCTCCTTGGTGGATATTTTAGAAACTGAAAGACATTATTGATGTTGCGCTGCACTTATTTTTATTTTTAAATATATAAAACCTGTGGGGACACAAAATGTTCATAAAATGATCATCGCATTAAAAAAAATACAAGGACTGTACCAGACGTAATGCTAAATTGGGCATAACATTTTTATTAACTTACATAGGTTTTTCAATTTTCACACGTTGGTGGAGTAATTCTTTCACTATAGCAACTCTTCTTTTTCACTACAGGTAAATAGTAAATTCCAAGCAGAAGCAACATGCTGTCATTAAGTTCTTGATGAAGGAGGGGTACAGGCTGGCTGACTTCAGCAGAAGGCTCTGGAATGTTGATGGAGATGACAACACTGACAAGATCAATGTGCACAGATAGATTAAGAAGATGGGGAAACCAGCACTGATGATATACCCCACAGTGGGAAATCATCAAATGAGACCACTAACACACTAAGTTCAGTTAGTGGAACTCAAACACAGCATGTTTCTGCTTGAAATCCATTATTTACCTGCAATAAATACTATAGAGCAAGGGCCTCCAAACTGCGGCCCTTTGCTTACCTTTATCCGTCTCTTGGGGCACTATTCCTCCAACTGACACCAATAATGGGGGCACTATTCCTCCCACTGACACCAAAAATGGGGGCACTATTTCTCTCACTGACACCAATAATGGGGGCACTATTCCTCCCACTGACACCAATAATGGGGGGCACTATTCCTTCCACTGACACCAATAATGGGGGGCACTATTCCTCCCACTGACACCAATGATGGGGGCACTAGTCCTCCCACTGACACCAATGATGGGGGCACCAGTCCTCCCACTGACACCAATAATGGGGGCACTAGTCCTCCCACTGACACCAATAATGGGGGCACTAGTCCTCCCGCTGGCACCAATAATTTATTTATTTTTATTTATTTCAGGTACTTATATAGCGCCGTCAATTTACGCAGCGCTTTACATATACATTGTACATTCACATCAGTCCCTACCCTCAAGGAGCTTACACTCTAAGGTCCTTAACTCCACATTCATACATACTAGGGACAATTTTAGACAGGATCCAATTAACCTACCAGCATGTTTTTTGAAGTGTGGGAGGAAACCGGAGTACCCGGAGGAAACCTACGCAGGCACAGGGAGAACATGCAAACTCCAGGCAGGTAGTGTCATGTTGGGATTCAAACCAGCAACCCTTCTTACTGCTAGGTGAAAGTGCTAACCACACCACTGTGCTGCCCAATAACGGAGGGCATGACTCCTCCCAGTGACACCAATGATGGGGCACTATTTCTCCCCTTAATACTAAAGCTGGTTTACCCCCACTGATGCCAGGTAATTTTCTACTCCCACTGGCCACACTCCAACCCCCCTAAAGGAACAGTAAACTGGCCCTGTGTTTAGAAAGCTTGCAGATCCCTGCTATAGAAGAAGAGTTACTCTAGCAACAAGTGAAATTTGACCGACCTACTGTATGCAAGTTAATAAAAAAAAAGTTATGCCCACCTTTGCATAATGCCGCGTACACACGGTCGGACTTTTCGGCTACAAAAGTCCGACAGCCCGTCCGACAGACTTTCGACGGACTTTTGGCGGACTTTCTAACAACCGGACTTGCCTACACATGATCACACCAAAGTCCGATGGATTCGTACATGATGACGTACATCAGACTAAAATAAGGAAGTTGATAGCCAATAGCCAATAGCTGCCCTAGCGTCGGTTTTTGTCCGTCGGACTAGCATACAGACGAGCGGATTTCTGGGTCTGGCGGAGTTACGACGTAAAGATTTGAAGCATGTTCCAAATCTAAAGTACGTCAGATTTGTGACTGGAAAAGTCCGCTGAAGGTTCAGTGAAGCCCACACATGATCGGATTGTTCGCCGGATTTGGTCCGTCAGACCAGTCCGGTCGAAAAGTCTGACCCTGTGTATGCAGCATTACTTTCGGTACAGCCCTGATAAAATGTTATCATAGATACGGTAAGTCATTATGACATTCAAATGTAAGCTTTGACTTACAATCCACTTTTTACTGCAGGTAAGCCTATAATAAGGCTTTCCTGTAGCTACCCCGGATATCTCTTAAACCTACACGGTTTAGGATATATCCCCTGTATCAGCATGTGCCAACGTTATCGTCACATGCACGCTGAAGCAATGGCTCGTTTGTGCTGTCGATTCAGCTAGTGTGCCGTTACCGGCGGCTGCCGCGCGCATGCATGGAAGTGACGTCATCGCGGCTCCTGCCAATCACAGCACTGGAGCCCGCGATACCCAGAAGTAAGGCTGCTTTCACACTGGGGGGCTTTACAGGCGCTATAAATAGCACCTGCATATCGCCTGTAAAGCGCCTCTCCTCTCACTCCAGTTTGGAAGCCCGAGTGCTTTCACACTGGAGCGGTGCGCTTGCAGAACGGTAAAAAAAAGAAGTCCTGCAAGCAGCATCTTTGCAGCGCTGTAGGAGCAGTGTATACACCGCTCCTTAAGGCGCCCCTGCCCCCTGAAATCAATGGGCAGCGCCGCTGAACCGCTGGCAAAGCGCCACTGGCAACTTTGCGGGAGGTTTTAACCCTTTTTGGGCCGCTAGCGAGATTTAAAAGCACCCCGCTAGCGGCTGAATAGCGCCACTAAAACTATGGTAAAGCGGTGCTTTACCGCCGATGCCCCCAATGCCCCAGTGTGAAAGTAGCCTAACTCCGAGAGCGATGTCGCTGGCCGGAGCAGTGTACGGGCACCGCTGCGGGGGCTTTGATCTAAGGTGAGTATTTCATAACGAGCTAGTTGGCTATGCATACTAGCTCATTATGCCTTTGTCTTGCAGATTTTTTTTTGTTTGTTTTTTTGTGGGTTTAAAATCACTTTAAAGTGGTTGTAAATCTCAGACATAAAATATGAACAAAAGCATATCCCTCTATAACAGGCATATGCAATTAGCGGACCTTCAGCTGTTGCAGAACTACAAGTCCCATGAGGCATAGCAAGACTCTGATAGCCACAAGCATGACACCCAGAGGCAGAGGCATGATGGGACTTGTAGTTTTGCAACAGCTGGAGGTCCGCTAATTGCATATCCCTGCTCTATAGTATGTATTTGTCTCAAACCAGATCACTAAGTGTCATTTCTGTCAGCTGCCCTGTTCCTCTGCTTTAAGCATGAGTCACTTTCGATGAGTTTTTCTGACACCAAGAGAAAAAGGTGACAGGGGAGGGAGCTCTAGCAGATTGACAGCTTCAGCTGCACTGTGAGCAGTGAGAAGAGGGTGTGCCCCTTCCCTCCAATCAGCTCTCAGAGCTCTCCTCACTGATGTAACTTCAGCTCTCCACCTCCTGCTTTTTAGAGATCCTGTTTAAATTCTGCACTTTGAATGGATGTAGGGGAAAGACTGCTGCAGATAAACAGGTACAACTTATATGGTAGGATTTGTTTAATCTCAGTGTATCACATGAGGCCAGTCAGGTAAGGGTTTACATCCACTTTAACCGCTTAAATACAGGGCACTTTTACCCCCTTCCTCCCCAAGCCAATTTTCAGCACTGTCACAATTTGGATGACAATTGTGCAGTCATGCAACGTTGTACCCAAATGAAATATTTATCAGTTTTTTCACACAAATAGAGCTTTCTTTTGGTGGTAATTAAAGTGGAAGTAAATCCTCCTATCATTTTCATCCAAGGAAGCTGCCATCTTGGCCTCTGTTTGATCTACAACTGCCATGATGCTGCACATGTGATTAGCTATGACACCAGCCATTGGATGGTTTGACAGTTTGGTTGAGAGCAAAACCAATGGGAGTGTTACATTCCCGGCACGTGCTGAAAATTAAACTGTTTTTTGAAACTTAAATGGATGGGTGTACTTCTGCTTTAAAGGAGTTGTAAAGGCAGAAGGTAAAAAAGCCTTGTGTGTGTAGCAGCCTCCCCAGTACCCCCCCCCCCCCCCCAATGACTTACCTGAGCCCCCTCTCTCTCCTGTGATGTCCACGAGTGTGTAAGCCATGCGGGACACTCCTCCTGATTGGCTGAGACACAGCAGCGGCACCACTGGCTCCCGCAGCTGTTAGTCGGCCAATCAGGTGAGGGAGACGGAGGGGGCGGGGCGGGGCCAGGTCAGGGCTCAGTGTCTGAATGGACACACAGAGCTGTGACTCGGCTCCAGTGCATTTAAATCACTTTAATCCCCACTGGGTTTTGTATCTTTTGCTAGAAAAAAAAGAAAGACAGAAAATGTTGAAAAAAAACACGTTTTTGTCAGTCTGTCAGAAAATTTTGTAAATAAGTAATTTTTCTCCTTCACTGATGTGCGCTGATGAGGCTGCACTGATGGGGATGCACTAATATGCAGCACTGATGAGTACTGATGGGCAACGATAGGTGACACGGATAGGCAGCACTGATGAGCAGGCACTGAAAGGCAGCACTGACTTGCATCACTGATGGGCACAGATTGGCCTCCCTGATGGGCATAGATTTGTGTCACTGATGGGCACTGTTGGGGCTGTACTGATGATCAGTGCCCCGATTATCTGTACAGTTCTCCCCTGTGAGGAGATGCCGCGGATCGGCTCTCCTCACTCTCTGTCAGTGTGAGGCGAGGAGAGCCAATAAATGGCATTTCCTTGTTTACATGTGATCTGCTGTGATCACAGGAAAGAGCCGCGTCACCTCAGAACTACAGAGCATCCTGCCCGTCATCATTTCTCTATATGGCGGGCAAGAGGTAGTTAAGGGGAGTGGTCGAGGGGCAGTAAAAACATGACTCAACCATCTGTTTTCACTGCCCCCCCCCCCCCCGACCACAAGTGTAAATGAGCCCTTAGATATGCTTTAAGACCAAACTAATACATTTGTATACAAAAAAAAAAAAATTGGTCCACTTGTCACAAAAAGTCTTTAACGGACTTGTCGATAAAAATATTGAAAAAAAAAAATGCATAAAAAAGGTAAGCAAAGGAAAAAAAAAAGAGAAATATAAAAGTCATCATACCAGTCAGATTTTCAACAGTGCTATACTTGTTTGATGTCTCTTTATTGATACAATCACCAACAGCAGGTGGAAATCCAGAGGGGCTTGTGTGTGTAAATCTCTCCTCATTATGAACCAGCCTTTCATACACCAACAAATCTTCCACCTTGTTGCTTGGACTGTCTTTCGGTAAATCCTCCATTCCGTCCTCTGGACTTAATCTTTTCCGAGTCTGTGTGCAAAGTTGTACAGATTGCTTGTTTTCGGCTAAGTGTTCCATACCACTGTGAGTCTTGTGGATGTCTGTGCGGTGTGTCGCTGCGTCCTCGGAAGAAGCGATGGATGTGACCGGCATAATCTGCGAGGATGATGCCTCCACATCTATTTTGTCAGGCTTATTTAAGCACTGAGTATCACTATTAGCTGGTACTACACAGCTGTCTGTCAGATTGCTGTTTATTGCTGCCTGTCTGACTGAATGTGGGTCAGAAATAGAAAAGCTCTTTGTGGGCTGGGGAGATTTCCTCTGTGTAAGGCAATGTTCAATGCTTGAGTTGGCTGACATTTGGCGGCCCATGAAGATTGTTGCTGGATGATAGATTCTTCTTGACATGTCTGAGCCTGTGTTAATTTCTGCCTGTCGCCAACCCTGCAGCATCTGGAAAATAGAGGTTGTAGAGCTTTAAGAGAGAACGGAATACTAGAAAATTATTTTCTTTTTTCCATTAAAAATTGACATGTTTTTCAAGTGCAGGCATTACAATGCTTCAGGATATTAGATGGAAAACATATTTTGTATCTTTGAATCTCTAGTTGTATTTAAAGCAGAACTTTCCCCATTTAGCAGCTCTGCATGATGATAAGAAACCATCCTACATCCAAGAGGTATACTAACATTTTTACCTTTATTTAAAAATTACAGTTTTCCAACTTCCTGGTTGAGTGAGGCACTGGTGATGTAGCCAGGGCACCACAGATGCATCATGGGAAGGCTACATCACCATCACCTTCTCCCTATGATGATGTTACATAGTATTCAAGTTGAAAGACATAAGGTTGTGGCTTGCAGAAGGTGGTGCGTCCCTGTTCTCCGTTTCAGGTGCGAATCAGGTCTGAATTTTTGCCTGAATTTGGACCCGAAACAGAGCCAAAGACACACAGGACCCTTTTCCAGAGCGTACCACGTCCGCCCCATAGGTGTGCGAACCGGCTCCATTGAGAGTCGGTCACAGTCTCTTGTAATGCGAAATTGGATGCGAGGAAAGCTGCATCCAATTTGCAGTAGCGTGAAGCCAACCTTAAAGGGGTTGTAAAGTTAATTTTTTTTTTTTTTAAAAATAACAAACATGTTATACTTACCTTCACTGTGCAGCTCGTTCTGCACAGAGTGGCCCCGAACCTGGTCTTCTGGGGTCCCTCGGCGGCTGTTTCAGCTCCTCCCCACAAGCATTTACCACCTTAATGCGAGCTCCCTCGCACGGTGGTGAGTGCATGCGGGCGCGCTCCCGTGATACAGCCGGCAGCTATAGCCGCTCGCTGTATCACTCGGCCCCGCCCCCCGGCGCGCCGCGTCATCGGATGTGATTGACAGCAGCGCGAGCCAATGGCTGCGCTGCTTTCAATCCATCCACTGCAGCCAATCAGCGACCAGGCTGAGCTGCAATGAAGATGACGAGGACGAGCAGCGAAGATTCGAGGCGTCAGGTAAGTAAAACGGGGGGCCTGGGGGCGGCGGTACTGTCAAAAGTTTTTTCACCTTAATGCATAGAATGCATTAAGGTGAAAAAATTTTTACCTTTACAACCCCTTTAAGGCTCGTACACACTTAAGGCTCGTATAGTGTTCACACAACTTTCAACAGCAGATTCCGAATTTTCATACAAAAATTCCCAAAGAGACAAACTTTTTCGTTTAACCACTTGCCGACCAGCCGCCATCATTATACTGCGGCAGGTTGGCTCTATTACGCGAATCGCCGTAGCTGTATGCCAGTTTGTGTAATAGATACCGTGGGGATGCACTGTATCTAGCGGCGCCTGAGCCGATGCGCGTGACCAGGGGCCGCGATGTCCGCCTGCCACCCACGATCACCATTGTATCGTCAAAAAAGCGGTGTGAACTAGGGCCATTTTAAAACATGGTATTCACTGTACATACTTTCCAGTGTTTTTTTTAAATGTGTCTGGGACGTATCTGGTGTGAACCAGCCCTAAATGCCATTTCACCAGTGAAAGAACCCTTTTTAGCAAAACTTGTTCCCTTGAGTACTCTTAAAGTGATTGAAAAGTCTTTTTTTTTTTTTTTTTTTTTAATTAAAAATAACAAACATGTTATACTTACCTGCCCTGTACAGTGGATTTGTACACAGCAGCCCAGATCCTCCCTCTTCTGTGCTCCTGGTCCCTCCCTCCTGTCGAGTGCCGCCACAGCAAGCAGCTTGCTATGAAGGCACCCAAGCTGAGTCACAGCTCCATGTCCATTCAGACACAGAGCTGCGGCCCAGCCTCACCCCCTCTCTCTCCCAATTGCCTGACTGACTTTGATTGACAGCAGCCGGAGCCAATGGCCCGCTTCTGTGTCTCAACCAACCAGAAGGGGGAGAGTCTCGGACTGCGGACAGAGATGGGGCTCAGGTAAGTATTAGGGGGGCTGCTGCACACAGAAGGCTTTTATCTTAATGCATAGAATGCATTAAGATAAAAAAAAAAAAAAAACTTCTGACTTTACAACTCCTTTAAAGTGTTACTAAAGTCAACTTTTTTTTTCATTAAAATAAAAACATGCTATGCTCACCTGCTCAGTACATTGGTATTGCACAGAGTCGGACTTAGTCCCACCCACTACTTCCTCCTCACTGCATTTGATTGACAGCAGCAAGAGCCAATGGCTTCTGCTGCTGCTCGAGTGCTATGTGAAGAGGAAGAGATGGGTGAATAGATGCAGCTGTGCACAACGCTAAATCTATTCTCCCCTCTCTTCTGCTTCACACAGAGAAGGGGAGGAGGATAAAGAAATAGAAAAAGTTTTCTCCTTAATGCAAAGAATGCATTAAGGTAAAAAATAGTTTTTAGCTTCAGTATCACTTTAAGTACTTCTTCTAATAGATGGTATCTGTTTAGGTCAGCAGGAGATCTGTGAATAGGTTCCCTGCTGAATGAATGTCACTATTGTGACATGCATATCTGTTCAGGTTTCTCTTCCAGCCTGAAACTGGACTCATGTTAGGTGTATGAGCAGGCTGGTGTAAACGGATGTGTGTGGAGGTGGGGGGTACTATACACATACCAACTGATTAAATAAAAATAGAAGAGTACGGAGTAAAATGCTCTAAAAATTAGTAGTAGTTGAAGTCTGAGAAAAGGTCAGATCACCTGGACAGAAAGTCAGAGGAAAATCTTTACAATAGGTACAAAGGCAGTGAAACAAGTTTCCATAAGGCCCTATTCACACCTTGCACAGCAGGAACAAGCATTTTTAGTTCACATTTCCACGCGTCATGCATAGGGCAGCCCTTCCATCCTGAGTAGGCTGCCCTACGTGTGCCAAATATGCTCCCACACTCTTTCAGACATGAAGTGTCACGTATTATTTCAATGCACCATTTGGAGTGACAAAACTAGCATCTGCTAACAGCATTTGGGGTACCATTAACAATTAATGGCACTGCAAGCACAATGTTTCCTTTGTCGTGGGTTCAGGAAACGCAAAGTGTGAATGTGACCTAAAGCTGAAGTTTAGCCAAAAAAAAAAAAAAAATCATACGGTTTTGGTTACATCGCTTACCTGTAATGAAGTATGTCCGATGTGGTGCAGGCAGCTGGATGCTGGAGGAATCTTTATCGGAGGGATGCCTGTCCTCTTCTCGTCTCTGAACTTCCAGTGCTGCAATTGTTGAAACCTTCAGGCAGAACAGCAGTACAGATGGTCTGATGGAGACACACCCCTCTTTGTGTTGTAATCATTTAAAGAACTTTTCTCAATGGGGGAGAGGGCAGGAAGGGGCGTGTCCTCGTCAGACCTCTGTAGTGCTGTTCTGCCTAAGCTGTTAACCATTGTAGTGCCAGAAGTTCGGAGACTGGAAGATGTGGCATCCTTACAGCGAGTATTTTTTCCAGGATACAGCTGGCTGCACAACGTGGGATATACTTCATTAAAGGTAAGTAATGTGAGCAAAGATTTAAAACCGGGAAGGAATAGTATGATCATTGTTGCCATATTTGCCCCATCAGGTAGAATTCCCTTAATTCCTGTTCCCATGAGGCTGGCCACTAGCACACAAAGTAAGTAACCCCTTAAAGAAGCACAAACTGCAGCATAAAGCCCACAAACATTTATTGCTGTGCTAGGCTTCCTGTACACAGGAAGTTTTTACAACCTCTCCTGAACGATTTAACTGAACAGATAGTAACCCACTTTTAAAACGTCCGCTTTGCCGCGTTTACATGCCGCGTTTACGTTTGGAAGCATTTAAAAAAAAAATAGCTAAAAATGAAAAAAGCCTGTAAACAAAACGCGGCTAAACGTGAGCTGCCGCGTTTAGAAGCATTTGGCGCTCAAAATGCCTCTAAACTCAGCTTATGAACCCATTTTTTGGGTTCCAAAAAAAGCCTCTAAACTCAACTGCCTAGAAATGACTGTAAACAACCCTGTGTACATGTACTGATAAGATAACATAAAGGCGAGTTTAGGAGCAGTTGAAAAAAATGCCCAACTGCTCCTAAACATCTGTTTAGCAGCAGCAGTGTACATGAGACCTTACCTACAGTTATTTACAGCTGTTATGCTTTTTTTAAAAAAAAACATCTATTTATTGTATTATCATTGGCACCTCTCTTTCAAGGGTAACAACGCTCACCCACTGCATGTTAACGAAGCAGCGCTATTGTTACACTAACGTGCGCAGTCTAACTGTATAGCTCTATGCTGCCAAGTAATAGAGGAGGCAGAAGTTGAACTTGGAAATGCGGGAGGGATGTCGCCAGAAAGGTGTGTGTTCACCTCGGCACACTGTTCCCCTTTGCTCCAACCTCGTGGTGTATTCCTTTTTGCACACCATACTGGAATTGACCATGTGGTTGAAAGGGTGTTGCAGTGACTCCTGACTGGTCAATCACGGTGTACATCATTATTAAAATATGTCACCAGCACATTTACTAGCTTGCGTCAAAGTCCAAAGCTCTTTATTCTTGTATGATCACATAGAAAAGCAAGGCTTTTTTATGTAATCATACAAGAATAAAGAGCTTTGGACTTTGAAACAAGCTTCTCGGCGTGTTGATGACATATTTTATCCTCTGCTCCAACCAACGCACTGTGAGAGCTGCTGAGAAAGGGGGTCACATGATAGCTAATAAATATCAGGAAGAATTATATTTATAAGATGGTTTTCTTTTTTTCTTTAAAGAAATTGTAACTTGATTTCTATTGGAGGTTTCTTTGTCTACCTTGTGTGCGCCATTTTATAGTACGAGTATACATCTGCTTTAATACACTTCTAAGTACAGCTAATAGTCTGAAAGTGTCCACTTTAGAATGGCTCTTTAGGCAATTGATGATTATTAAAATGTAAATTTCACATTAAATGTAAATGTGAAAATAACTTAATGTAATTTTTGGTTTATTGATCTTACAAGACAATGTGAAAGGATAACGGGCAGTGGACCTCTACCTTGAACTCTGGTAATGTGATAGGATATGATTATAGGGGAGGCATTGATTATATTAACAATGGAGAAGAATTGATATCAACAGCAAGATCTTAAACCACAGTTTGGAACAACAAAATTTTAATTTCAGTGACCTTAAAGGCCATCAATTACAGTGGCAAATATGAGATATTAATTACTACGACGCTATTAAATATTACCTACGCTGAAAACTTTGGGCATTAGAAAGCTTTTAAATTGCATAGTAAAGGAAGACTATCAATTACAAGGGCAGTACTGTGTTTTGGTAGGGGGGTCATTAAATACCTGGCATTGAGTGCATTAATCAGCGACATGGAGGAGCAGGATTTACTCGCTTCCACTGGCAGGAGTAGCAGTGTCAAAAATGGGGCCCTTTCACATTGGCATTTGTATGCCTTTTTATAGTGCTCTCTGAGGTAGGCTGAGCTCTAAAGGATATATTTATTTACTAAAATCTTGTTAATGTGGAATACTATAAGCAAAGGTAAGAATTGTAACTGCACATCTCTAATTAACTAAGTTGGCAAATTTTATTGGGAAATTAATGGCTGCTTTTCATAGACAAAAGCAATGCCTCTTCAACCTTTTTACCCTACAGCAAGGGGTGTCTAACCTGTGGGCCAGGACAGCTATGAATGCGGCCAAACAGAAAACTGTAAACTTACTTAAAAATGCATTTACACTTAGCGAACACATGCGGCCAAAGAAAAAATGTACACGGTCTCTTCTTTACTGGACTTTTATCAGTTTTATCTTTCCAAAGAAAAACATCCCACTCATCAATATCTGGTTGGATGGATGTAGTAGCAGTTCTCAGTGAATTCTCAAGGTGCTCATCAGAAATTTTGGTTCTAATTTTGCCCTTCGTGTGCTTCATCATTTATAAGAGAAAACATGGATAATGAGAGGGAGAATCCTCACCCCTCCTTGGACACAGTGTGATCCCCTTTGGGGTGTCGAAGGGGGAGTGAGGCTTCAACATATCTTACAATAAGCAGGTGTACAATTTGAAATTGCATGGATATAGTCAAAGTTAAGAGTTTACATTATATTACTTATACTTTATTTCTTTATATTGTTGGTGCTGTTCACCACAGTAATAAGACAACCAATAGACTGTGATCACATATTTTGAATTCGCTGTGAATTATATTGTACTGATTTTTTGTTATGCTGATTATACTGTACTATTTTTTCAATGATGATAATAAAAAACTTGAATGATAAAAAAACAGTGCCAAATATTGTACCAGTTTTATGTTGCCCTCTTTTACTTTTATAATAAAAAATATTAATCAGCCTCATTCATGCCATCAGTTTTCGGCAGCACCTATATTTGTGAGCGACTAGTTTCAATGATGAAGCACACGAAGGACAAAAATTAGAACGAAAATATCTGATGAGCACCTTGAGAATTTACTGAGAATTGCTACTCCATCCATCCAACCAGATATTGATGCGTTAGTTTATCAAAAACAGTGCCAAATATTGCACTAGTTTTATGTAGCCCTCTTTTAATTTTAAATTAAAAAATATCAGCTCATCGGCTATCCTTATTGTTAGTCCTTGAAACTAGTTGCTCACAAATATAGGTGCTCACTCCTTCAGTCTCCTCTCACATTACTAATTTACTAACTGACATATCAGTCTAGATGCCACACCATTGCCTTAAACGAAGCTGATAAATATTCCCCCCCCCCCCCACACACACACCCGTGCCCCCCTCCATGACTTATCCATCAAAATTAATAATGCAACCATCAATCCTTCCCCTAACGCCAGGGTACTAGGTGTAATGCTAGACTCTGACCTGTCCTTTCAGCCCCAAATCCAATCTTTGTTAAAAGCTTGTAGACTTCACCTCCGTAACATCTCTAAAATTCGCCCCCTTTTAACGAAACCACCAAGCTACTCATTCACTCCATTGTTACCTCTCACCTTGACTATTGCAACTCCCTTCTCATAGGCCTACCTTTCCATAGGCTATCCCCTCTTCAGTCCATTATGAATGCTGCTGCCAGACTCATCTACCTTACCAACCACTCAGCGTCTGCTGCCCCTCTCCTCCAATCTCTACACTGGTTTCTGATTGCCCAGCAAATACAATTAAAGAAATACCAACTACAACATACAAAGCCATTCACAACTCTGCTCCCAGCTACATCAACCAATCTTGTCTCCAAATATCACCCAAACCATCCTCTCCGCTCATCTCAAGTCCCCTTGTCTACTCATCTCCAGGACTTCTCTGGAGCCTCTCCCATCCTCTGGAACTCTTTACCTCAATCTGTCAGGCTATCTCCTACTCTGGCTGCCTTTAGGCAATCCCTGAATCTCACCTCTTCAGGGAAGCCTATCATGCCTTCAACTAATCTTTTTTCATTTCCATTACCTCATCTTATTTATTTATTTATTTCAGGTACTTATATAGCACCGTCAATTTACGCAGCGCTTTACATATACATTGTACATTCACATCAGTCCCTACCCTCAAGGAGCTTACAATCTAAGGTCCCTAACTCACATTCATACATACTAGGGACAATTTAGACAGGATCCAATTAACCTACCAGCATGTCTTTGGAGTGTGGGAGGAAACTGGAGTACCCGGAGGAAACCCACGCAGGCACAGGGAGAACATGCAAACTCCAGGCAGGTAGTGTCATGGTTGGGATTCGAACCAGCGACCCTTCTTACTGCTAGGCGAGAGTGCTACCACCACACCACTGTGCGTGTCTTCCACAGTTATAACCTTTTGTACCACTTGCCCCGCCATCTTAGATTGTAAGCTCTCACAAGCAGGGCCTTCCTAACCCTCTTGTATTTTATTGTATTGTAAATGTACTGTCTCCCTTTTATATTGTAAAGTGCTGAGTAAACTGTTGGCGCTATATACATCCTGTATAATAATAAGGGAATTTTTGAATGGCCCAAGACAATTCCTCTTCTTCCAATGTGGTCCAGGAAGGTCAAAAGGTTAGACACCCCTGCCCAAGAGGAACCAATAAAACAATTTTCAGATTTTGGGGAACCTTTATTTAAACCAGTTAAACTGGAGCTCAATGGGGAAAATACTCTTTATATTAGTGGTCAGTAGGAAAAATTGAACCCTTACAGTTGTGTACAGAATGCTACCCTTACAGTTAAAAAAATAATTGTGTCATGCATGCACGTTTTGCCAAAAAGTATTGGCACTAAAACTACTGAGGAACCAGTAGCCTGAGGAACCACTAGCAACTTCTGGAGGAACCCTGGTTGAGAATGGTTGGTATGGAAATACCACAATTGCACTGCAAGTGGTTATGTATGGTCTGTATGTAAATTAAATGCAAAATGAAAATGCTACAAAATATACATGGGTGGTAGACAGATTGTACTAATAACTGCTAAATAGCAGCTGTAGCCTTTAGTTTTATTTTATTTTGTTGTTGCAGAATATTGTATATTGTATCAAGGTGTAGTTGTATAGTTTATAAATATACATATAATGTAATATATTTTATATATATATTTATTTATTTATTTTTACAGAAAAATATCTGTTGATCCTTACAGAAATTCAGTGCGCTCCCAACTTATTATTATAGGCTGATGACGGTGCTACTGCTGCATTAAAAACTTAAGGAATTGTTGTCAGACCATCCTGAGTTCTCCTCTGCTGGACTACAGAACTTTGCAGATTCTTGTCCCTCTCTATATGTATACATTAGTTTCTCTCCCAGCAAAACAAATCCACTGCCTTGACTATAAATAACCTGCCCATACACCATGTGTAGGGAAAGGGCTCTTGGGAGCTGTAGGTCTGGGGTAATGTCAATGGGAACTGCATGAATTGTATAAGCTAAGTGATGATGCCACAAGAGTAAAAAGGGAGGTTTGGGAATAAATTTGGGTCATGCCTGGAAATCTCCAAGTGAACTTATTAGTCTAATTCCAAATCCTGCACTCCATTTGGGAGTACCCTCACAACCTGGCTCTCTTCCAGAACATGAGACTCCTGCCTACTTTGGGGGGCTTGGCAAAGTCTGGAGTATGTATGTTGCACACTCAAAAGGTTGCTAGCCATGCAATTATCAGAAAAGTTACTGGCCAGAGAGATCCATTACATGCTCTGCCAAATGCATAAGTAATGTAACAAATATAGATACTGAAGTACCACACCCCTGCTTTGAGGTCCAGGTACAACGTTATATCAGCAAAATTCAGTCTGATAATCCAAAAGTTGTCCAATGCATTTCGGGGTCAAAAGACGCCCCCTTCATCAGGGCTTAAAAACAATGTGAATAGACTAGAAGTGAACTAGACGTTTAATTATTTCTTCTAAAGTAATTTCAAGCACAGGCCTTTTCAGCAGCTGGTATCTAAGCCCAATCAGGGTAAAATGCATCAGAGGGGCATGGCCAAGATGCAGGCACTGTAGAAGAAGTCATTGTTCGCTTACCAGTGGATACGGTTGATTTATGTGGTGTGCGCCTCCTAATATTGCTTATGGGCCCAGCACTATTTTTCCACTTTCCTCAACACATGTGTAAGACAGAGAAGGGGCAATTCCTAAAGCCTAAACCAAGACTTAATTTGACTTCTCATTTATGAACCTGCAGAAACTGTAGGCAGCTTTAAGATGGAGAGTGAAAGGAGACTGGTGATCATCTACTGCTCACTGAGATCTTCTCTAGACTGAATGAACCTGGAAGTGGTTAGCTCTGAGTACTTCTGGGTACAGAACCGTGGGAATACTGACAGCAGTGGCTGGGTAAGCAACAGATCTACGAGAACCTTACTTGTATGGGCTGAGGACAGAGAAGGCATCGGGGCTAAACAGACTCCAAAAACACACAAAAGGAGCTTATCAGCCCTCTTGTGATAGTAATGAAATAAAGAAAATAAATGTGAAAAAATTATATATAATTTGTATATAAAAGGTAAAAGATCCTCCACAACATGCATTTGGGATGCATGTGCCCCACCATGTAAAAGAGCAGCTTAATAAAAAAAAAAATGAATACTAGGTCAGTATGAGATGACTGGATCTTCTCCCACAATTCTGGGGAATCCAAAAATCAGAAAACTCCAGAAAGGATGCTCCTGCATAGGGCTTACCCCTTCTTGCAAAAATTGGCTTCTTGGTTACTTCAGAAGCCAGAAGAAGGCCCAGGTTAGTCAATGGCTCCTGCAGGATGTGGCCAGAAGCAAGGGTGTAAGGTGAATCATTTTTCTTCTAATGTTGTTGCTACAAAATAAGCATTTATCGAATGCTAAACTTTTTTGTACCATTTCCGAGTAGGATTAAAACTGCTGTCACTTTCTTTGTTTTTTTTTCTTTTTGGGGGGGGGGGGGTTTGCCATCTATGACCAATTTCGAAGATTTCCCTTCACTTTCTGTTCCATAGCCATAACAGTAGGTGGTAGGAAATACCTCCAAACCGAGGGAATCCCTCGTTGTCCCCGTGCCTGACAAAGGGGTCCTGTGCGGCTCTGAAATGTTGCACTTGATGTGATCTTTCTACAATAAAAACCTTTGGACGATATTTGGGGAACCTTGGTGTGCTGGTGAATATGTGCATTTATCAACAGCGCCAGCAGAATATAAAACATCAACGTGATAATGTGCTTGTAGATTGACCGTGACAATATTGACAAATTCTATATATAATGAATAAAGTGCTAAGTGCTCCAAATGCAAATTCTAGTGCTCCGTGGTTCAGGATAGGATTTTTCAAGAGCCTCACTCCCCTCTTGTGACCCCACTCACCAGAGTTAATGGACCCTCAGCTTTGCAGTCTAGGGGTCAATAGGGCTGTGATCTAAAACATCTGATGTGTAAAAACTGGACTCTCAGAGAAGCTTCCATGCAGATATTCTTGTGGATGGACCGAAGTAGATCATTCATAATGGGAAACAGAGATAAAAAAGACGATAGTGAAGTACTGCTAATACTAAACCAAATCCGCAATCAAACAGCCACTCATGAGACGAATCTGTAAAACAGGCATCAGTATGTTCCGGGTTCGCCGCTGTACGGCGTGCGTTCCACGGATAGCGGAAGTTGTGTCTCTGGTTAATGAAACCAGAAATACGTTGACGCATTTCACCCATCCTCCAGGGCGTCATCAAGGACATCATTTCCGGTTTCGGATGGTGTCATTTACAAAGGAGCAGTCACCTCCTCTCCAATTAGCCAATAGTAGAAAACAAAGACCATCTGGTGTAATCAAACACCAACTTCCTTTTGATAACATCACTTCCTGTTATTGCCAAGTGATAACAAAAAACTTTATTGCCAAGTACAAATACTTTAAAAAACAAAGTAGAGAATTTCATTATTTTAAAATTCATGAAGAGGAAAAACAAAATTATATGGTTCATTAATTCTATACGAGTTCATTGTTTACCTAAAAAAAGATGAATAATAAAAGATAAAATAAAAATAAATTAAAAAAAATGAAAATACAAATTAAAAAATATATAAAAATAAATATAAATTGAAATGAAACAAAAATGAAGATAAATATAAATATATTTATGTATACAATGAACACAATTACCAATTAGACAAGAAACAGTACAAATCCAATTTAATATTTAAGCCAAAAGGACTCATAGTACCCAGCCTATGTATCCACTGGGTCTCATTTGGAGAGTTTTCTTGAGATTGGAACCTCTCCAATGAGCCTCCACTCTATCTATTCCACAAAACATCAGACCCCTGGGATCACTGTTGTGAAACAATCAAACATGATTGGACAAGCTGTGATGCTTAAAACCTTCTCCAATTCTATTCACATGCTCCCACAACCTAATGCCCAACTTCATCGTGGTCCTCCCCACATATTGGAGGCCACAGGGTCAGGACAAAAGGTAAGTGACATGTGTAGTTCCACACGTGATGAACTTTTTAATCTCATAGGATTTTCCCTGGGAATGGGAACTAAAATGGATGGTATTCCTAACCCTATGTCTGGAAGTTCGAAAAATTACACATTTGCCACAACTAAAGAAACCAGTTTGATCTAAAAAAGTAAAAGATTTCTTTGGGGGATTATTCACGTTATGTGCTAACTTACCAACACTTACTTACAACCTAAGTGTTGGAGGTTTGGTATAGATAAATTGAGGCTGAGCAGATAAAACACTTCTAAGCTCTCTATCTTTAAAGTGGTGTTCCACCCTAAAAAAAAAAAAAAAAAAAAAAACGTACGACTGTGCCTAAAAAAAATTAAAAAAAACATTTGGAAATTTTTTTTTTTGTTTTTACCTTACCTCTAAATGCCTGTTGCTAGGGGGTCCCTCGTAGTCTGCCTCTTTCAGTGCCTGGGCTGGTGACATCACTTCCCCCTCGGCACAGGAAGGACTCAGCTCTGTTTCCTCTCACTTGTCAATCATCTGGGACCCATTACAGGTCCCAGGTGACTGAGCGGCCAATCACGGCGTGCGGCGCCGCTCACGCATGAAGCCACAGCCCGGCGCCCACAGTTGCAATGCTGGCGCCGCCGAATGAAGGGGGAGACAAGCGGGGCTTCAATCCCCCGCATCGCTGGACCCTGGGACAGGTAAGTGTCCAATTAAAAGTCAGCAGCTGCAGTATTTGTAGCTGCTGACTTTTTTTTTTTTTTAATGGGCTCTCCTCTTTAAATAACAAATGCCAATGTTCTTTTATTATTTTTTCAAATTGTTTATGTTGCCTGGTGAAACCTGTTAGAAATGCAACACCATAATTTTTCTTATTATGTGATTTTTTTCTTAAAGAGAGATTCCCTATATATCTCTTATATTTTCTTCAGTTCTTTGATATCATACCCCTTTCCATAGAACCTAGAATGGTTTGTGACTGAATATCATTAGTCTTCTAACTTATTACAGTTTCTTCTTACTCTCAACATCTGACTTTTTGGAATACCACCCAATCATCTTGGATGGTGGCAGCTGTCCAAGGGTATATATCCATTTCTGTCAACTTCTTTAAAGAAGGTACGAGTGAGTAGCTTTCCATTTTCTTTATATATGACTAAATCCAAAACATTTACTGACTCATAGCCATATGTCTCAGAAAAAGAAATACCATATGGATTACTTTCCATCTCCCTTAGGAAATTGAGAATTTATTACCATGATCCTGCCCAAATTATGAAAATGTTGTCTATGTATCATTTATAAAATCCCCATTGTGGTACATTTCTGTCATAAATTGCTTTTTTCTCCCACCAACTCATAAAGAGGTTTTCCCCTGACGGGGTATACTTAGCCCCCATGGCAACTCCTCTTTTCTGCCTATAATACTTTTTTCGTGCCAGAAAAAATTGTAACTCATTGCCAAATCTAGGGCCTGTAATAAGAAATCTTTTTGTTTAGGCTTGATATTAGTGTTATCCAGGGCTCACTTAACTGCCTCCAAAGCATGATGTTGTTGTATATTATTGCACAGTGAATTAACATCCACACTGGCCAGAATGCAATGATCATCCACTGTCAAAGGTTCCATACGTTCTATAAGATATTTGCTATCTTTTAAATATGCTGGACATTTTTGAGTAAGGGGCTCCAAGAAACAATTCAAGTATTCCCCCAAGATATCTCGCTTCTTTTTTGATGACTATTTCAACAGTGTGTGCTTTTTTAACCAACCTTTTAAGTTTGGCTTTAAATTTATTGCTAGGATTTCCTTTAAGTTCCTCATATGTTGTTTTATCTCCTACCAGTCTATTTAGTTCCTTCAAATAATCACTTTCGTTCAAAATTACTAAACCCCCCATTGTCAGCTGATCTGATAATCCTAAAAGGTTGGTTAAAGCGGGGTTCCACTCAAATTTTTAACTTAATCTTACCCCCTTCAGTTAATTGCATAGATGTTCAAATGCCACATGAAAATTTTTTTTATCGCTGTAATTACCTTTATATTGTACTTTATTGTGGCACTTCCTGTCTCTCCTCCCATGGGAGTAGGCGTGTTTATTGCCTTTCCCTGGTGCCGCACTGTCTCCTGGGAGCTTAGTGTCAGGCTTCCCAAGATTCAGTGCGGGAACAATGATCATGAGTGTGAACAAGCTGTGAATGAACAGCATTCGCCACATCCAGGAAATCAATGCTTGTGGGCTTCACATGCCCACAAGCAAGATGGAAACAGCCAGCATCACATTTTTTAAGTTATTCTTCAGTACGAAAACAGACAGAGGCGGAAATATTACACCCAAACTGTGAGTATTATTTTGGGGTTAGCAAAGTGTTTCAATGACCTAAAAAAAAAAAAAAAAAAGATTTGTCGCCGGACTCCCACTTTAAAGAAAAACACAATGTTGGAATAGTCAACAAAAAAGAAGAAGGATTTCTTATTCCTGATGCTCCCAAGGTTCCAGTCATTTATCAGTTACCAAAGGTGCATAGAAATCCAATTAAGCCCCCAGGGAGACCCATAGTCGGTGGAGTTGACTCGCTGTTCTCCAGACTGGGGGAATACTTGGATTGTTTCTTGCAGCCCCTTACTCAAAAATGTCCAGCGTATTTAAAAGATAGCAAAGATCTTATAGAACTTATCAAACCTTTGACCGTGGATGATCATTACATTCTGGGCAGTGTGGATGTTAACCACTTGCCGACCGCCAATGTACGTCCTAAGTTTGGGGGTGGATATCGTTGTTATGGCAGCAGCTAGCTGCCATAACCCTAGTATCCCCGTTTTCGTGCCGCAGTCGGCTTTCAGCTAAAAGCCGTCGGTAGCGGCGGAGGCGATCACGTCTGTCCCCTTGTTGTGCCAGGAGACGAGTGAAGGGAAGATGGTACCCACTCGTCTCTATGACACTGCAGGGCGGAAGCGACATCAAAACGTCACTTCCGCCCATACGTCTTAAAGGCACATTTTTTTCAATGTCATTTTTTGAAATTACTTTTTTTTTTTTTTATTGCATTTTAGTGTAAATATTAGGATCTGAGGTCTTTTTGATGCCAGATCTCATATTTAAGAGGTCCTGTCATGCTTTTTTCTATTACAAGGGATGTTTACATTCCTTGTAATAGGAATAAAAGTGACACAATTTTTTTTTTGAAAACAGTGTAAAAATAAATAAAATCATGTAAAATAAATAAGAAAAATCAAAAAAAAATTTTTTTTAAACCCCCCATCCCGACGAGCTGGCGCGCAGAAGCGAACGCATACGTGAGTAGCGCCCGCATATGAAAACGGTGGTCAAACCACACATGTGAGGTATCACCACAATCGTTAGAGCAAGAACAATAATTCTAGCCCTAGACCTCCTCTGTAATGCAAAACATGCAACCTGTAGAATTTTTTAAACGTCGCCTATGAAGATTTTTGAGGGTAAAAGTTTTGACGCCATTCCACGAGCGGACGTCATTTTGAAGCGTGACATGTTGGGTATCAATTTACTCAGCGTAACATTATTTTTCACAATATAATATGTTGTCTTACTTTTTTATTCAAAAAAGTGAATTTTTTCCCCAAAAAAAGTGTGCTTGTAAGACCGTTATACGGTAATACGGTGCGAAAAAAAAGTTTTGCAATGACCGCCATTTTATTCTCTAGAGTGTGAGAAAAAAAAACAATATATAATGTTTGGGGGTTCGAAGTAATTTTGTAAACACCTAAATTCCTAAATTCCAAAACGAGGCTGGTCCTTAAGTGGTTAATTCACTGTACACTAATATACAACATCAGGCTTTGGAGGCAGTTAAGTGGGCCCTGGATAACACTAATATCAAGCCTAAACAAAAAGATTTCTTATTACAGGCCCTAGATTTGGCAATGAGTCACAATTTTTTCTGGAATGAAAAAAAGTATTATAGGCAGAAAAGAGGAGTTGCCATGGGGGCTAAGTATGCCCCGTCAGTGGCAAACCTCTTTATGAGTTGGTGGGAGAAAAAAGCCATTTATGACAGAAATATACCACAATTGGGTTTTTATAAATGATACATTGATGACATTTTGATAATTTGGGCAGGATCCCAAGAAACATTTCTCAATTTCCTAAGGGAGATGGGAAGTAATCCATATGGTATTTCTTTTTCTGAGACATCTGGCTATGAGACAGTAATTTTTTTGGATCTAGTCATATATAAAGGAAATGGAAAGCTACTCCTTTTAAGAAGTTGACAGAAATGGACACATACTGTTGGGCAGCTACCACCATCCAAGATTGTTCGGTGGCATTCCCAAAAGTCAGATGTTGAGGGTAAGAAGAAACTGTAATAAGATAGAAGACTATGATATTCAGTCACAAACCATTCTAGGTTCTATGGAAAGGGGTATATCAGATAACTAAAGAAAATATAACAGATAGATATGTAATTTTTTCTTAAAGAGATTCCCTAAGAAGAAAAATTATGGGGTTGCATTTCCAACAGGTTTCACCAGGGAACATAAACAATTTGAAAAAATAATAAAAGAACATTGGCCTTTGTTACTTAAAGATAGAGAGCTTAGAAGTGTTCTACCTGCTCAGCCTCAGTTTATCTATACCAAACCTCCAACACTTAGGTTGAAATTAGCACATAATGAGATTAATCCCCAAAAGTAATCTTTTACTTTTCTAGATCAAACCAGTTTCTTTAATTGTGGCAAATGTGTAATTTGTCGAACTTCCAGACATAGGATTAGGAAGACCACCCATTTTAGTTCCCATTCCCAGGAGAAATCCTATGAGATTAAAAAGTTCATCACTACATGTCACTTACCTTCTGTCCTGTCCCTGCGACCTCCAATATGTGGGGAAGACCACGATGAAGTTGAGCATTAGGTTGAGGGAGCATGTGAACAGAATTAGATAAGGTTTTAAGAATCACAGCTTGTCCAATCATTTTAGATTGTTTCACAACAGTGATCCCAGGGGTCTGACGTTTTGTGGAATAGAGTGGAGGCTCATTGGAGAGGTTCCAATCTCAAGAAAGCTACCTCACAAAACAAGACCCAATGGATAGATAGGCTGGGTACTATGATTCCTTTTGGCTTAAGTATTGAATCAGATTTGAACTGAACTGTTTCTTGTCTAATTGGTAATTGTGTTCATTGTATAAATAAATATATTTATATTTATTTTCATTTTTGTTTCATTTCAATTTATTTATTTATTTATTTATTTTATTTTTTTTTTTTTTTTTCCAAATTTAATTTAATTTAATTTTTATATTTTTTTCATTTTTATTTTTATTTCATTTTATTTTTATTTTATCTTTATTATTCATCTTTTTTATGTAAACAATGAACTCGTATAGAATTGATGAACCATATAATTTTGTTTTTCCTCTTCATGAATTTTAAAGTAATGAAATTCTGTACGTTGTTTTTATTTGTATTTGGCAATAAAGTTTTTTGTTATCACTTGGCAATAACAGGAAGTGATGTTATCAAAAGGAAGTTGGTGTTTGATTACACCAGATGGTCTTTGTTTTCTACTATTGGCTAAGTGGAGAGGAGATGACTGCTCCTTTGTAAATAAATTACACCATTCAAAACCGGAAATGATGTCCTTGATGACGCCCTGGAGGAGGGGCAAAACCCATCAACGTATTTCCGGTTTCATTAACCAGTGACGCAACTTCCACTATCCGTGGAACGCACGGCGTAAAGCGACCGACCCAGAACTTACTGATGCCTGTTTTACAGAGTCGTGAGTGGCATTTGTTTGATTGCGCATTTGATTTAGTATTAGCAGTACTTCATAGTACAGCAGTACTTCATAGTACTGTGCGAGGAGGCACTATGTTGCCTCCTCACTGCCAATTTTAACACCCTAAATGCTGCAGTGCCACGCCGCATGTTCTGCCATATAGTGTTGGCACTAAAACTATGCAGGCACCATCGTGGGGGGGGGTTGTCAATCAGCCACAGCAATAGCAACCAGATGTGACCTGGAGGTTGTGGCTGCTGATACAGAGAAGGGAATGTTTACACTAGCAGCAAGGACCACTGCCCCTCTGAAAAATCCATGCTCATAGGCGCATGACAAGCCACAACCTCCAGAGGTTGCTAGGGGTTCCTTGCCCCCCCCCCCCCCCCAAATGGTACCTGCATAGTTTTAGTGCTAACACTATATGACAAAACATGCAGCACATTTCTGCAGCATTTAGGGGGCTAAAATTGGCAGCGAGAAGGCAACATAGGGCCCCCTCACTATTTGTTATGTGCCTCTGAGCATGGATTGCTTATGACTGCCCGTTTTAACCCCCTAAATGACACAGTACCGCGCCGCAACCGCGTATGGTTCTGGGGCGGTTGCAACATGGCCCCTTGACTGGCCTGCGTCAGGCCCAACACCATAGGCAGTAAATTCTTACCACTGCTGTGAAGCAAATCAAAGCATCGCAGCTGCGACATGTATACACCCCCGGTTGCTGCCTTTGCAGCTAACCAAATGGTTTTACCGCCCCTCAACCACTAGTGTAAACGCTCCGCACTTTACACACCTTTTGTTTTGAAGCAGCTGCAGTGTATTTAATGGATCTCAACTGAAAGGACAGTTGTGCTTTAACTCCCAAAACACCAAAAGAGTAGGTAATCAAGGCAGCGGGTAGACCCAACTTCCTGCAAACTAACATTTATGCCAGTTAAAATACCAAAGGAAAAAATAAAAGAAAAAGTAAACCTCAAATCTTATTCCTGCGTATAAAAAAAAAAATAATAAAAAAAAAAAAAAAACACGTGTGGCCTCTGTTTCTTTTCTGATAAGAGTCTTAAATACCAAACAGTTAACTGCACAATAAAATTCACTGGCAGCTAGGCTGCCTGCTTGGCAGATATATAAAGCAGGTAGAAAGAGGGAAAGGTAATTTCTTGGCTGAATGATTCCATCGGTAGCTATAGGGCAAACTAGAAAGTCTTTCTGTAAAGTAGCAGTAGATTCTTCTATCAATCTGCAGCACACATACACTCTTCCAAGGGGATGCATTAAATATGAAAATCATATCCTGTTATCATCTGTTTCCACCTTTCAGCCCAGTAAGCTTTTCTTAATGAATGCTGCAGCCTAAGGGACAAGCACGCTGTTGGCTCCTCTGAATAATGGAGAGATGTTACCAGTTCTGCTTATTACAATATTGACTTGCTGAGGGGGATTCACGCAGTCACAAGTGACTACTCTTGCCAGCATGCTCCAAGTTATTACGCCATGTTTTTAGACATTTCATCTGAAAGGGCTTTGCTGGGCTTTTTTTTTTCTTTTTTTTTTTTTTTTCCCTCTAAGTGAAGAAAGAAGCGATGGCCTTGAACGGCATCATTTATATGGAGATAGTAGGAGGGATTAGAGGCCTGCATTACGACAGATACATAGCTGAATACATTTGAGCATTTTCTGTCAGACATTTTCCCTGTCAGGCCCGGAGATATGTAATCTGCTTCCTCTCCTTTGTAAAAGTGGGGGAATAAAGTACACAACAAACAAATCAAACGGCCTGTTTTCTGCTGTGCTTCACGGCCCTGCGTAATGATATTTCGTAATGGGTATTAATAACAGGAACACACAAGGTCATGGCTAATGTGGTAACCGGGCTGATGGAAATATTTGATCCCTGTCAAAAAGAAAATAAATAATATAAATCGAGGATTACTGCGGAGGAACGAAGGTAATAAAATAAAATAATTTATATTAGGATTAGCGTGGGAGAATTAAGTAACAAACGCAAGTCGCGCTTAATAAAAGTGGAAGGAGAAATAATAGACGCCAAGTATTGCCGCTTTCATTGTCCTTTTTTTCTTCGGACTATACAGTGCACTGTAACATTTGCCTTTTATCCATGCAGATGGTCTGAACAATGAAACGTGATTGTTGCTTGGCTTACTTTATAACAACTTGCACATTGCTCTTTGTCTTATTAAGTAGGCCCACTTAAGTCATGAAAAAAAAGAATATATGAAAAAATATATAAAAAAAAAAAGGCTCTCATTTCTGTATGTGAAGAATGAGCATTCAGTTCTACAAATTAACAATCACTTTTGCCAACTAACAGAATAAAACCATATGGCAAAGGAAACACGACTTTATACTGCTTCAGTTGACATGGCAACATTCAATAAAACCGCAAGAAGGGATTCTAATTAACGACAACAAAGAAAGTGGCTGAGTAAATAACTGTTGAGTGTATACCTGTTGTTGAGAAATGCTTGACCCATCTAAAACTTCAAAATGTTAGGTCTCAACCCCACGGGCGAATCTGGCCATAAAAAGTGTAAATTCTGGCATATTTCAACACCAGGGAGCCCACAGGTTCTGCGTATAGCCACCTATAGGCGGCTATACACATGTATACGTAATTACATGTGTAAACACACATATGCATACTGGAATTCAACTCTGGATGCAGAAAACTAGGTCCAGAGTTATACGCCCGTACGCATGTGTGTGTTTACAGATGTACTTGCATATACACACTGTGATATGTGGGGGGAGTGGGATTTCAGCTCAAATGTAGTGCATCCCAGTGAGTCCAGCCAGAAACTGCAGTTTCAGGGCTTGTTGATAAGAGAGGAGACAATGGCGCTTCTAAGTGCAGTATTTAACACTTTTTTTTTTTAATGGTAAAAAGCAGTTAAAAACACTTAAAAGGTCCTGGATAAAACAGGAATATCAGTAAACATAGTAGTTTCTTGCTCTGTCCTACGCTCTATCCTGTGCCTCCAGGGGGGAGAGCCGACCAGCAGCTATGGAAGGAGGAGTCGGAAGTGAGGAGGAAAGATGGCCACCTGGCTTCCGGAACGCACAGACTGGAAGCGATTCCCTGCTTAACATCACTTCCGATCTGTGTGTTCCAGCGTGGTTACCAGAAGCCAGGCAGCCATCTTGCCTCCTGGCTTCCCCACCTCATTCCATAACTGCTGGTTGGCTCCCCCCCTTCCTGGAGACACAGGATAGAGCAAGAAAATACTATGTTGACTGATATGCCTGTTTTATCCAGGATCTTGTAAGTGTTAACTGCTTTTTACCATCAAATACTGTTGTATACTGCATAGAAGCGGCTTTGTCTTCTCTCTTATCAACAAGCCCTGGAATGGCACTTTCTAGCTGGACTGAACTCAATGGGACGCTGGAATGCATGGACTGGAAGTGAGTTCACTTCCGCTTTTTAACAATCAAATACTGTTGAATACTGCACTTAGAAGCGCCTTTGTTTCTCTTATCCCTACCAGCGTTGCTTCTTCTCTTTGAAGTGCTGCTGCAAGTGCTATTCCAGTTTCCATCTACCTCATCTTTGACGTTGATTTTGATGTGAAGTTTCTGGCAAAGCTTACTGAAGGAATTGCTGACAGAAGCGTCCTATTTTTTTCCCCTTTCTTCAGGGCTCGTTGACCTACTTTTCTTTAGAACGAAAACATAAATTCCACAGAATGAAGTTATCCTCGCAGGGGTTTCCACCATCACTTCAAAATAAATAATTTAAAGCCTCCTTGCTTTTCCTACATAGCGCCAATGCTATGTTCTCAAGTTTGGACCTCTGGTTTGGTCCCACAGACCAACTCCAAGGACTGCTGTGCTCTCATGCAACCTCATTACCTTACACTCAGATCTCACTACACAGGCTTAGGGCCTTTGCCTTTTTCCTCACAGACTTCACCTGTCTGTGCCAACATGCACAGCTCTGGTTGCCCACTTACAACCTTACAGACTCTTTGTACAGTGGAGCCCTCAACTAATGACATGTCTTTTCTAATAACGGCTGTGCACACCTGCACACACGCACAGCCTGCAGGTCTCTGGTAAAATCTGGACACAGTTTTGGAGGCTTCTTCCCTCCCAAAAATTTCTCTGGACTCCAGACCCTAATCCAGGAATTACAAAACCTCTAGAAGGATGAAAAAAAAAACAACTTTCTCCACTTACAGTGCATCCGGAAAGTATTCACATTTTATGTTACAGCCTTATTACAAAAATTGATTAAAATTCATTATTTTCCTCAAAATTCTACAAACAATACCCCGTAATGACAACATGAATGAAGTTTGTTTGAAATCTTTACAAATTTATTAAAAATAAAAAATGAAAAAATACTGTACATAAGTATGCACAGCCTTTGCTCAATACTTTGTTGAAGCACCACTGGCACCAATTACAGCCTCAAGTCTTTTTGAGTATGATGCTACAAGCTTGGCACACCTATTTTTGGGCAGTTAGGCAGACATGTGCACAAGTATTCACAGCCTTTGCTATGACACACAAAATTAGGCTCAGGTGCATCCTGTTTCCACTGATCATCCTTGAGATGTTTCTACAACTTGATTGGAGACCACCTGTGGTAAATTCAGTTGATTCAACATGATTTGGAAAGGCACACATCTGTCTATATAAGGTCCCCCAGTTAACAGTGCATGTCAGAGCACAAATCAAGCCATCGAGTCCAAGGAATTGTCTGTATTCCTCAGAGACAGGATTGTATTTAGGCACAGATCTGGAGAAGAGTACAGAAAAATGTCTGCAGCATTGAAGGTCCCAATGAGCACAGTGGCCTCCATCATCCATAAATGGAAGAAGTTTGGAACCACCAGGAAGCAGGCCATCCCCAGCAAAACTGTGTGATCAGGGGGAGAAGGGCCTTAGTCAGGGAGGTGAACAAGAACCCAATGGTCACTCTGACAGAGCTCCAGTGTTTCTCTGTGGAGAGAGGAGAACCTTCCAGAAGAACAACCATTTCGGCAGCACTCCACTGATTAGGCCTGCATGGTAGAGCAAAAAAGTCCACATGCAGCAATAAAAAGCAACAGTCTTTGAAGTATTAAAAGAGGAGAAGATGATAATCCCTTCACCAGTTTTCAGTGTGTATAGGGAAGCACACCACACCACATGAGAATCAAATCTGCTTACCAAATATCAGCAAGTAATAGGCATTGATTAATAACTTCCCAAGGGATCACATCTGAACTCGTCAATCACCAGTAGGTATATGGTTAAAGCAGGGCTCGACAAACCCCTGGCGCCAGGTCGCATTTGCGACTAGAATTAGCGACCTGGCGCCTAGGGCGGCACAGCTGGGGTGTCTTGTCTCCGTGCAACACCCCCCTCCTCCCGGCGCGATCGCGTTGGGCCGCGCCGGTAATTGAGGCCGCGGCTTTGCGGCCTTCTGCAGTCCTATGGTTCCTTCTGCAATCGGGCGCCCTCTTGTGGTGGCCGTTGGTATGACAAGACAGTACAAAATATTTTACAGCGCACACATACAAGAATGACATTTCCTGCAGGGCTAGTTAAAAACACCTGAACATATTAAAAAAATACGGGGGTTTGGTCACACTATATGGTCATATAGTGCTAAGCCCACTTACTGCGACAAAGTACCCCGAATTAGTGGGTCCTACTCTAGTAATAGAATGGAAGATCCTTTGTCTCAACCATGGGAGCTGAACTCCTCTATGTGGGAGAACTGAACGGGATACATCCTATGCACTGGTGGCCACTAAATAAGAGGTAATGAGGAGGGGGAGGGGTGCTCCAGCCCAAAAGACCTGGTCAGGGCCTATTACAATATACAAGAACATATTTGGTCTTTTGGGCTGGAGCACCCCTCCCCTCCTCATTACCTCTTATTTAGTGGCCACCAGTGTATAGGATGTATCCCCTTCAGTTCTCCCACATAGCAGAGTTCAGCTCCCATGGTTGAGACAAAGGATCTTCCATTCTATTACTAGGAGTAGGACCCACTAATTCGGGGTACTTTGTCACAGTAAGTGGGCTATATTTTTTATTCTAACACCCTAGAGAATAAAATGGTAGTCGTTGCAATACTTTCTGTCACACCGTATTTGCGCAGCGGACTTACAAGCACACTTTTTTTGGGAAAAAAATAGGATTTTTTAAAATAGCTTACCTGTAAAATCCTTTTCTTTCGAAGGACATCACGGGACACAGAGCCACAGTAATTACTGATGGGTTATATAGGTATCACTGGTGATTGGACACTGGCACACCCTATCAGGAAGTTCAACCCCCTATATAATCCCTCCCCCTTGCAGGGATACCTCAGTTTTGTAGCCAAGCAATATAGTGTATTAGAAGAGGGGCGGGACCTCTGTGTCCCGTGATGTCCTTCGAAAGAAAAGGATTTTACAGGTAAGCTGTTTTAAAAAATCCTATTTTCTTTCTCGAACATCACGGGACACAGAGCCACAGTAATTACTGATGGGATGTCCCAGAGCAATGCTACCTGAGGGGGGGGAACCATGACCAAGTAGGGTGCAATCAGACCTGAGGACCCTGTACCGCTGCCTGCAGCACACTACGCCCAAAGGCGATATCCTCATCTGAAACGGAGGAATCTTCTGTTTCAAACCGTAAGCTTGAATGATCAACTGTCGAATCCATTTAGAAATGGTAGCTTTTGACGCTGCCTGTCCTCTATTGGGACCCTCTGGCAGCACAAACAAAACATCCGTCTTGCGGATCTGAGTAGTTGCCCCTAGATAGGCCTTGACTGCTCTTACTACATCCAACGAATGTAGAGATCTCTCTTCCGGAGAACAGGGATCTGGAAAAAAGGAAGGTAGAACAATGTCTTGGTTTAAATGAAAATCAGAAACCACCTTCGGTAAAAAACTAGGATGAGGGCGTAGTACCACTCTATCCTTGTGTATAATCAAATAAGGCTCCTTACAGGAAAGAGCTGCTAATTCTGATACTCTTCTAGCAGAAGAGATGGCCACCAGAAAAATTAATTTCCTTGTCAACAAGACCAAAGGAATCTGACTTATTGGTTCAAAAGGCTGTTTCTGTAACACAGCCAGAACCAAATTCAAGTCCCAGGGGTTTAGGGGCGCTTTAACCGGAGGATTAAGACGCATCACCCCCTGCATAAAGTTTCGGACCAAAGAATGCGAAGCAAGTGGCCGCTGAAATAATACTGATAAAGCAGAAACCTGGCCCTTGATGGTACTCGAGGCCAGCTTCATCTCTAATCCCATCTGTAGAAAATCAAGGATTCTACCTATGGCATATTTCCTGGGATGCCACCCTCTGGATTCACACCAGGTTATATAAGCCTTCCAGACTCTATGATAAATCATCCTGGAAGCTGGCTTCCTTGCATTAATCAAGGTAGATATGACAGGACCTGAGAGCCCACGACTCTTCAGAACGTGGGTCTCAATAGCCAAACCGTCAAATTTAGCGTTTGTAAGGCAGGATGGAACACTGGACCCTGAGATAACAGGTCTGGGCATACCGGTAGGGTCCACGGGGAACCCACCGTCATCCTTACTATTTCTGCATACCAAGTCCTTCTGGGCCAAGCGGGGGCCACCAGAAGTACCGACTTCCTTTCCTGCCTGATCCTGCGAAGGAGTCGTGGTAGTAGCAGAATAGGCGGGAATGCGTAAATCAGTGAGAACCGATGCCACGGAATCACCAACGCATCCGTCCCGCATGCAAGAGGATCTTTTGTCCTTGCCACAAATCTGTCTATCTTTTTGTTGAATCGGGATGCAAAGAGATCTACATCTGGAACCCCCCATCTTTGGCATATGGCCCAAAAGACGTCGGGATGCAGAGACCATTCCCCTGGAAGTAACTGCTGGCGACGTAGATAGTCCGCCTGCCAATTCTCTATTCCCGGGATGAAAACTGCCGATATGCATGCCACATGCATCTCTGCCCAGACTAAGATCTGGTTCACCTCTTTTTGAGCAGCTCGGCTCCGGGTGCCTCCCTGATGATTGACATAAGCCACTGCTGTGGCATTGTCGGACTGGATCCTGACCGGACAACCCTGTAGCCTGATAGTCCAGGCTTTTAGAGCTAGATATATCGCCCAGATCTCCAGAATGTTGATGGGTAAGGTCCTCTCTGTCTTGGACCATACCCCTTGGACCGCAGCCTGTTCCAGAACTGCTCCCCAACCTGACAGACTGGCATCTGTTGTTACCACCGTCCAGGTAACCGGTAGAAAGGATTTCCCCTTCTGCAGGTTTTCGGGTATGAGCCACCAATTGAGGCTCTGACGCACCGCATGCGACAGGTGCATCGGAAAGTCTAATGCCTGAACCTTCTTGTTCCAGGTCGACAGAATACTGTGTTGCAGCATTCTTGAGTGAAACTGAGCATAGGGAACTGCTTCGAATGAAGACACCATCTTCCCTAGTAGCCTCATACAAAGGCGGACTGAGGGACCCTTCTTGGTCCTTACTGTCAGAATCAGCTCTCTCAAAGCAGTGATCTTTGCCTGGGGTAGAAATATTTTCTCCTGGCTTGTATCTATAATCAGACCTAAATACTCCAGTCTTCTTACTGGTTTTAGGAAAGACTTTTCTAAGTTGAGGATCCAACCCAGGTGTTCTAGATACCTGACCGTGGTCCTCAAGTTTCCATTCAAAGAGGCTACCGACCGGTCTATCAAGAGCAGGTCGTCTAGGTATGCTATGACAGCTATACCCTGAGCCCTTAATCTGGCCAGAGGAGGAGCCAAGATCTTTGTGAACACTCGAGGTGCAGTGGCTATCCCGAAAGGCAGAGCCACAAACTGGAAATGGCGCCCTCCTACCTCGAAGCGCAGAAACTTCTGATGAGCAGGAAAAATGGGCACATGCAGATATGCATCTCTGATGTCTATTGATGCCAGAAATTCTCCTCCCTGCAGGGTGGGAACTACTGTTCGAATTGATTCCATGCGGAAGGATTGAATCCTTAGGAATCGGTTCAGATCCCTTAAGTCCAAAATGGGCCTGACATCCCCATTTGGCTTTTGGACCGTAAAAAGGTTGGAATAGAAGCCCAATCCCTGGTCCTTTGCGGGAACTATCATAATGACCTCCTGCGACAAAAGTCGCTCTAACGCTAGGAGGAGCGACTGCTTCTTCTCTGGGTCTCTGGGAACATTTGATCTGAGGAACCGAGGAGAAGGGAATTCCTGAAACTCCAGCTTGTACCCTAAGGTTACCGTGGAGACTACCCATCTGTCCTGGAAGTCCTCGTGCCAGAGCTCTGAGAACTGTCGCAGTCTTCCCCCCACTCGAGTGAGCGGGGGCGCCCCCTCATGCAGAGGTCTTAGTGTTTTGCCTAGTAGGCTTCTTTCCCCAGGACTTCTTTTGTCCCTGGGGTTGACTCTTGTCTCTGGACCCCGATGGAGGCGGCCGTCGAGACTGCCTGGAGGCTGAAGCCCCCGGCGCTGGGGAAAGAGTCCGTTTGAAAGAGGGACGCTTACTCTTCTTCTTGACAGGTAAGAGAGTGCTTTTCCCACAAGAGATTCTCTTGATATAGTTATCCAAGTCCTCTCCAAACAACCTTGCACCACGAAATGGAAACCCAGCCAGTAGCTTCTTACATGGTGCTTCGGCTGACCAATTTTTCAACCATAGGATTCTACGTATATGCACCAACCCCAGTGAAAGACGGGAGGTTTGCACGATAGAATCTCTAATGGCGTCAACCACAAAGCATAAGGCCGCTGGAAGGTTAGCAAACCCCTGGGCCTGCTGTTCAGGTAATACTTTGATGACCTGCTTAACATGGTCTCTTAAGTATTGACAGACTCCAATCGCTGCTACTGCAGGTTGGGCCACTGATCCTGCTAAGGAGAAAACATCCTTCAATAGGGATTCCATCCTTTTATCTACAGGATCCCTGAGCATCTGAGCATTGTCTACAGGACAAGTCAGGCTATTATTTACGGAGGAAATGGCGGCATCAATAGCCGGTATTCCCCACATTTTAATAAACTTTTCTTCCATCGGATAAAGTGTTGAAAACTTTCTCGGCGGAAAAAAACGTTTGTCTGGGTGATCCCACTCAGAATAAATAAGCTTTTCAAGTAAAGTATGAACAGGAAAAGCATGTGCTGCTTGGAAAGGTTTCAGTGACCCCAAAGCAGAAGAGGATTCTTTAGCAGTTTCAGGTATGGGCAACTTAAATGTGGAGCGGACCAATCCAGTGAGGATCTGCACTAAGACTTTCTCCTCTTGGGAAGTCGCAGAGGGTCCCTCTCCACCTGAATCCTCCGAAGAGGAATCATCCATCCCATCCCGATCCTCTGAAAGGGATTCATCTCCTTTATCCCAGAGCTCCTCTGTCTGAGGGTCTTGGGGAACAGAGGAAAGCCTAGTGCGTTTTCTTCCACTGAGTGAAGACGTAATCACGGCCATTAATCTTTCCTCTAGACCATTAATGGTTGAGGAAAAATCCTCTTGTGTAATATATACAGGGGCTGAAGTGCCAGAAGCAGGTGTAGCCCCTGACCCCGATGGCTCTCCCTGGCTAGCTGTCCCTGGCCCATCTTTAGAGGGGGAGGATGCTGCCGACAGGGGGCCCTCAGAACCTGAACGAGATCCCCTAGTGTCTCTGGTTCCTGGGGTGCTTGAACCTCTTCTACCCATAGTGCAAAGCAACAAGGTGTGAGGTATACAAATGAACACTGCCCGCTGAGCGATGTAGTCTGGCTAAAAGCCTTGCTACCCAATGCTCAGTCTGGTGTTACTTCAGTAAATGCTGCCTAGGAGAATGCCTGTGTCCCACCTTACATGCGACCGTCAGCTCTGTGTCTCTCAGAAGGCTGAGTGCACCTGTACAGAGTGCCTCTAATAGCCTGCAGCTGGCCTGAGTGGGAGTCTACGCACTCTGTGCTGACGTCCCGCCCCCTCCTCTACCGCCACCCCCCCCCCCCCCGAGTTTTGAAAAAAACGAGTGCTTCCCGCGCTGCCGACTCTCCTGTCATGCTTCCGGAGAAAGGCTGGGGATGGGGGGGGGGAGGGAGGGAGGCTGGTAACAAGATCTGCCTGAACGGCTATCTTGAGAGATGGTGGCCATTAGGCCGCAGAGCCCGGGTGGTATAACCACTTTCTAGACCCCTGTGGCCCCTCTCTAGCCTGGGGGGGAACATTCAAACATGAGAAATCCCCCTTTCCACCTTACCTGTTTGCAGCCTGCTTGATACACTGGGACATAACAGCGATTACAACACCTGAGACAGAGTCAGCATGTGTAGGTTTGTGCTCTTGGCAGCCCCCGGTGGTCACAATAGGCATAGCATGCATTTACCTTAAAGGAGAAAAGCCACTAGAACTCAAAAATTCTGTGGAATCTCCTCTTACCTTATCCAGCCGCAGGGTGCTGTTTACACAGACCCAATCTTCACCTCTCACGGTGGGCTCCGTTTGAAAAAACCGTCAGAGACTGGGGCCCCCATCAGTAGGGGGATCCAACAGTTCTGGGACCGTAAAGCACCTCGCCAGAAATTAGGAAGTTTAAAGCCATTTTCTGATCTGCGGGGTCCAGCTCTCTAAAAAGAGAAGCATTACGGGTAAAACCTCGTTTCTTCGGACACGAGGCCCGGGTACCATTCAATTCGGCCATGAAAAGACACTTTGAATGGATCCGGTTCGCCTGGCTTGCCCCAGTATAGGATATCAGGATATTCCCTTTGGAGCTCAGCACAGGACATCTTTACACGTCCATCACCTAAGACACTGGCGTAAAAACTGAGGTATCCCTGCAAGGGGGAGGGATTATATAGGGGGTTGAACTTCCTGATAGGGTGTGCCAGTGTCCAATCACCAGTGATACCTATATAACCCATCAGTAATTACTGTGGCTCTGTGTCCCGTGATATTCGAGAAAGAAAATACTTTTTTTAATTAAAAAATAAGACAACAGTAAAGTTAGCCCAATTTTTTTTTATATTGTGAAAGATAATGTTACGCCGAGTAAATTGATTCCCAACATGTCGCGCTTCAAAATTTCGTCCGCTCTTGGAATGGCGACAAACTTTTACCCTTTATAATGTCCATAGGCGATGTTTAAAAAAATTCTACAGGTTGCATGTTTTGAGTTACAGAGGAGGTCTAGGACTAGAATTATTGCGTGTGTGTTTTGAACACCGCTTTCATATGCGGGCGCGACTTACGTATGCATTCGCTTCTGCACGCGAGCTCGGCGGGACGGGGGGCGTTTAAAATTCTTTTTTTTCTTATTTATTTTAACTTTTATTTTTTCACTGTTCTTTTAAAAAAAAAAGTCACTTTTATTCCTACTACAAGGAATGTAAAAATCCCTTGTAATAGAAAAAAAGCATGACAGGTCCTTTTTAATATGAGATCTGGGGTGAAAAAGACCTCAGATCTCATATTTACACTAAAATGCATTAAAAAAAAATAAAAAAAATTGTCATTTGAAAAAAAATAATAAAATGTCCCTTTAAGAGCTATGGGCGGAAGTGACGATTTGACGTCGCTTCCGCCCTGCAATGACTTGGAGATGGGCGGGGGGCCATCTTCCCCTCACTCGTCACCATGTCAGGCCAGGGACAGGTCCGGATCGTCTCCGCCGTTACCGACGGCCACGGTAAGCGGTGAGGGGCACCGGAGCGCGGCAGTAGGGGGGGCCCTCTCCCGCCACCAATAAAAGTGATCTTCGGCGAATCTGCTGCAGAGTCCACTTTTATCTGAAAGAGAACCGCCGGCTCTTGAAGAGGATACCGGGGTTATGGTAGCTAGCTGCTACCATAACAACGGTATTTCTCTTCAAAGACAGGACGTCTGCGGGAAGGAAGCGGTTAATTAAAATGAATTTATTATTTGTCATCTCCCTGCTTGGCCCCTTTCACATGGGCTGTCTGATCAGGTTCGCCTGTCAGTTTTTCAGGCGGACCTGATTGGACCCTTAGCGGGGATATGGCGGTCTTGTGTCCCTGCATGGCTTTCGACTACGGCCTCCTCTCCCCCTAGGTCCCCCCCCCCCCTCGCCTGTCCACTCAGAGAGCACAGCGGGACTCGCACATGCGCAGTGTGTGCCCGGCCGTGAAGCCGCCAGCTGTCATGGCCGCATGCCCACAGTTTCAATGGAGGCACCTTGAAGAGGAGGGGAAGAGGAGGGGGAGAGGAGCGAGGCTCCATGCTGTTGCATCGCTGAACCGTGGGATGGGCAAGTGGCTGTTTATTAAAAGTCAGCAGCTAAACCTTTTGTAGCTGCTGACTATTAATGAAACAAAAAAAAGCCTGGAACTCCACTTTAAAATACACTATAAAGCTTGCATCCATTCACTTGTCTCAGGCAGCAACAAAGTAGTAAACTTCCAGCAGTCAGTGGGTGTCTCACCCAATCAAAGGGATATCGTCACCAAATGGAAATAAAGCAGCATATAGTGAAGCCTGTCTCACTTGTGAAAGGATTTAGTGTAGCACCTTACATGTACAGTCAATAAAAACGTTCATCGTAAAACAAAATAGCCACGGCATTAAGTGTGCTTGTTTCTCATAGCCAGCCTGATATGTTTCATCCAAATGGATATCATCAGAGGTGTGGCTCTACCACACAAGCACGCCCTTTTAAATGTGTCACTGGTGATGCGGAATCACGGAGGAATCAACCCCCAAGATGACGCGAAAGCCGGAAATGCTTTGCTGGAACGCATCACGTCCTGCGCCTGCGTTTCATAGAGAAATGCCTCTCAGATGATGCGAGGGGTAGAAGAGGAGCTGCCAAACAGACGCACCAATGGGAAACGGATTTCCTCCAGCTGCTAGACACTATCGTGTCAGCACTAGGTTCATACATACATAAAAAACATTTACTATAGTGATTCCATTTACATACAAATATACAAATGGCTTAAGGATACAAAACTAATTTGTAGGAGGATCACATAAGTCATGCAATGTATATAACATATATAAAATAACAATAAAAGAATGCAATAAAATCACTGTACGTATGTATGTATATATACACACATAAAAAAATGCATATGATAAACTAAAGCGCCCCTAGTGGACATTTAGTGAACACCCATCAAAATATCAAAAAACATAAAGCATAATATGTTAGAGTTATTGCTATTGGTGCCACTACCCCCTTTAGCGGAGGGTGATCAACTGTATAAGGATAATTGATAATCCTCAGCTATTATTAATGAAGCTATTCACGTCCCAATCCACATTTCATCCGAATGGCGGTAGCATTTTAAATGATAAATCCAGCGGGTTTCCATACGCAAGATCTCTCTCTTAGCGACACTCCCACGCCAATGTGGGGTAAACCTATCAACAGCTGTGAATGTAGTACCCACTGGATTTTTGTTGAGACATTCTAAGTAATGACGGGAAACAGTGTGTTTAGGAAACCCCTTTTTGGTGTTAGTCACATGTTCTTTTATTCTAACATTCATAGCCCTAACCTAACAGCAAGGAGCACATGGAAGGGCAAATGCATGAAAGACAAACACAGAGGAAATTCCCAGCTCAACTCACCAACCAGTCTGCTTACCAACCGAATTAACCTGTCCAACAGTCTGAGTTAAAAACAGGGGTTTAGTTAGCACACATTTGCAAATGCATGCATGAGCTGCAAGGCACATGACAGCCCATCTGAAGGACTCTCAGACCATGAGAAACAAAATTCTCTGGTCTGATGAAACAAAGATAGAACTCTTTGGCCTGAATGGCAAGCATCATATCTGAAGGAAATCAGGCACCGCTTATCACCTGGCCAATACCATCCCTACAATGAAGCATGGTGCTGGCAGCATCATGCTGTAGGAATGTTTTTTAGCGGCAGGAACTGGGAGACTAGTCGAGATTGAAGGAAAGATGAATGCAGCAATGTACAGAGAAATCCCTGATGAAAGCCTACTCCTGAGCACTCTGGACCTCAGATTGAGGCGAAGGTTCATCTTTCAACGGTACAACTACCCTAACCACACGGCCAAGATAACAAAGGAGTGGCTACGGGACAACTCTGTGAATGTCCTTGAGTGGCCCAGCCACAGTCCAGACTTGAATCCGACTGAACATCTCTGGAGAGATCTGAAAATGGCTGTGCACCGATGCTCCCCATCCAACCTGATGGAGCTTGAGAGGTCCTGCAAAAAAGAATGGGAGAAACTGCCCAAAAATAGGTGTGCCAAGCTCGTAGCATCATACTCAAAGACTTGAGGCTGTAATTTGTGCCAAAAGTTGCCTCATTGAGCAAAGGCTGTGAATACTAATGCTTTGTGATTTTTTTGAGGAAAATAATGCATTTAATCCATTTTGGAATAAGGCTGCAACAAAACAATACGTGGAAAAAGTGAATCTCTGTGAATATTTTCCGGATGCAGTGTAGCACGCTTTACCTGTATTTACACCATGGCCAAGCCTAGCACTGTCACAACCCATATAATTGATATAACATAAGCTGTACTTCTATGACTTAATCACACCAACCCAGTGAATAGTGTCCAAATTGAACAATCAATAAAGTCCTCCAATATATCAAAAATTAAACTGCATGTTCCAAACTATCAAAATATGCTTCAACATAAGAAGTGATACACACTCTGCCACCACAGGTAACAGCTGCTTATCAGTTAGTCAGACTTCAGGGTAAGGGAGGTCAACACTCGAATATGTATGGAATCATCCCCATATAAGATATGAGAGGACGTCTGTCAAACACCCATTCAGCACATTCAATATTCCAACGCCCCTCCAACGAACATATAAAAAAAGGGGAAGGCTCCAGATTTATATGATTAAAGCAGGCAAAGTAGTTCTGATAAAATATGCACAAAAACCCCAACTAAACAAACACATGCCGTAGGGTTAAAAGGGAATGTGGCGACATCAGTGTCATATGATTCCAGATACACGTTTCTTCATCAAAGAATGTAATCAGGGCCATTCACGCTGTTTTGGTGCTTTAGATGTTTTGAGCCAACTATGAAAGTTGCACAAAAACAGCAATAGAATTGGGATTGTACGTGCAAAATGTATGTTGTCATTGAGCCCTTGAGAGATCCGCATATCCAACAATATCGCCGATATGTCTAATATGGAATATCACCTCTACCATATAAACTGGGAGATCCTGAACTATCCATTAAAAGAGACAACTTAGGGAGCAATGCTTGTTCCTCTAAGACCATGAAAAACAAATTGGATATGAAACTGGATCAGGTAGCTTCTCTTATGTTTACAATTCACTTTGAAGCATGACCTCAGGGAAGTGGCTAAATACCACCTGCCCCACCCTTTTAGATTGTAAGCTCTTCTGCGCAGGGCCCTCTTAATCCTCTTGTATTTTATTGTATCATAACTGTATTGTCTCCCTTTTATATTGTAAAGAGCTGCGTAAAATGTTGGTGCTATATAAATCCTGTATAATAATAAATTCATACACTGTTAAAATACATATATTAGATTATTTTATTTTTTTTACCTGCCAAGGATGTTTAATTCTGCAGTACCGCTGTTGTAACCAAGGCACCCCTGCCAGACATGACAATAAGACCCTCAACTTTCACTTCAGCATCAGCAAAGATTGGTCAAGGACAGTGATTCTAAACACACTTTCAGCTTGCTGATTGGTCAATGAGGCACCAGCAGAGCTCTGTACACTTCTCTGCTCAATCTACTTTCCATGCCAGGAATTCAACTTTAAACCAGTGAACATGCGGCACGGATAGATGTGCCCCCTGGATGAAAGGGTCATAATGCTGATTCTCTGCATTGGTTTGCTAATGTAACATACACTGATTCATATCACTGATAGAATGTAAAGCCAACAGTCCCTACTGCCTGCACTTGCATCTAATACAATAATTCTACAATAATACGATGTCAAGACTTACTAGTTCATTTTAATGCAATGTTGTGCATGCTGAAAATCCCTAGCCTGATTTTACCAATACTCTATGTCCCTCCAGCACTGAGAAAATGTAACTATATAGAGGCTTGTTTAAAAAGCAGCAGTCCAAAGGCTCTGTTCACACTTCTGCGACTTGGGATTCAACTTGTGGGACCTCAAGTTACGTGACATGTGAAATCCCATGTTAGTTGATGAGAGCTGTCTTAATTAGCACTACTATAGTCACTCTGACTTTAGTACTAAAATGTTGTACTCTTGTACTACTTCAAGGCGACTTCTATCCAACTTGTGCACATAGACTTTATTGGAAGTCTCCCCCAAGTCAGATCCTCATCTTAATAGATGTGATTTGGACCCAACATTACAGGAAGATTACACAGGCATTCCCTGAAGTTGCTTCAAAGTTGCTGCAAGTCGCACTCAATTCACCTGGCAAAGTCTCACTGTAAGTCACGGCAGTGTGAACCAAGCCTAAAGCCACACTGCTTTGCACATTTATACAGAAGTATGCTTTACAAATTCCAGACTCTGGACAATAAAAAAGTGTAGAGAAAAATAAAAACCTGGGGAGGAGGCCCCAATCATGTGACCTGTCAAAGCCATATGACCAGCATTCCTCCAATCAAAGAGATTGAAGAAGTATAGGAATCCGGTTTTTACTTCCATTATACATACCTAGGTGGATGCAGCATTGGTCTGATGCTCCATCTGTCCCACGACGTCTCTGCACTGAGAACCAAGCCATCGGACACCGCCGATGGCTTGGTTCTCTCGGCTCCCCGAGTAGAGAGCTGCTGACTGTCATTCAGCAGCTCTCCTGCGATGCTCCTCCACGTTCACTGGAGCGTTGAGCGGCCTTCTCAGCGGCTCGCTGAGAGGCTGACACAGCCATCAGTCCAGGCACCTGGCGGATCCAGACTTCATTGTCGCAATGACGCGGTGCCTGGACTGATCTGTCTGCCTTCAGACCGCTCTCTGCTGAAAACGGGTCATAGGAGTGCAAAAGGGATTGCACTCCTGTAACCCTTAAGCCCCGTACACACAATCAGAAAATTTTACGAAAAATACCCCTTTTGAAGCGATCGTACAATAATCGGATCATTAGTACAGAGCTTTCAAGAGCCGATATTTTTCTATCAGACACGAAGGAAAAAAAAATTTCCGTACGATGCCAGATTGCACGATTTTCGTTTAATCAGTACAGCTGTCATTCCTAAGTGCAATACATATGCATTACGACACATGACATCACTTCAGAATTTTTATTCTGTCGTATGAGAATTTTTCGTGACTTTAGTAAACTCATCAGTTTCGATCTGCAATTATCATGTAAAAAAAAAAAACGGACGATCATTCGTCCGATAATCTTATCGTGTGCATTAGGAGAGGCCCAGCCAAACGAGTTCAGGCAGGATTTCTCCTTTAAAAAAAAAAAATATATATATATATTTGTATTTATTCAATTTCTTTAACTAAAATACAAGCAACATTTAGCAGTAAAAAAAAGGCATGCATTCACTTTGTAAATTTAGTTTCACATGGAAAATTCCATAAAACTCAATAACATAAATGTGGCAGATGATCTGTGTAATAAAGCCTCAATGAAATAAATACTTTATTTTCCTTCCTAACATTTAGCACATACAGTAATTCACAATGATGAAAAGAAAGTTTGATTTATGCTTTAGTGAAGTGACCCAATAGTTTTGTTTTTGGGTACAGGGGTGATGCAAAGGTTCATCTTTTTTTTATATTACCTTAGTATCGTGAGATGTCTTGGAATTGGAGATTAGAGCACTTAAACGATTTTCAATAGCATCAAATTCCTGCAAGAATGCTTTGTTTCGAAGAAAAGCTTTTCTCTCCTTTTCACAAACATCCTTCAAAGTATTTTTCAGTTTCATATACTTAAGATGAGATCTATAGAAATGTTTAAAAACAGTATTAGCAAAGAAAAAAACATGAAAGAAGAATACTTAAAATGAGCTTGTGCTCTGCCTATGCAGGGCAATGCAACAGAGTCACCTTAACGACAGCCCCGCCCGCAGCACATATTAACCTTTCCAATAGTCCTGTGCCATTCCCTTTGGTCACCAGGAGCAAAGAGAGTTAGGTCTATGTAAGCTCCAAGTCATGGCATTAACCTTAAAGCGGGGTTCCACCCAAATTTTGAACAATATATATTCTCTTCCTTGCCTAGATGCTGACATGCCATTTAAAAAAATTTAAATCGCCGTAATTACCTTTTATTTTTCTATTCTTCTTTGCACTTCCTGGTTCTCCTCCCGTGGGAGTAGGCGTGTTTCTAGCCTCTCCCAGACTCCTGGGAGCTAGTCTCAGGCTTCCCAGGATGCCACTGAGCATGTGCGGGAACGAGCAGTGAATGCTGGGAGCACAGCATTCACCACATCCAGGAAATAAATGCTTGTGGGCTTCAAATGCCCAGAATGAAGATGGAAACGGCCTGCAGTGAATAATATAAGTTATTCTTTCCGACGAAATCTGACACAGGCGGACATATTACACACAATATGTGAGTATGTAATGCTGAGAAGAAAAGTTTGTGAATGAACTAAAAAACAAAAAAAAAACAAAAAAAACGATAGATAGGTGGACCCCCGCTTTAAAATGTAAGGAGAAAAAAACAAAAAACAAAAAAAAAAAAGCACTTCTTTATATATCTATCAAAATAACCACACAGAACTCCAACATAATGGCATAATGACACAATGTTTCAAGCCTAGTCAGGCTCTTTTTTAAGCCTAGGGAACACATGTTCTCCTGGCTTGAAAAAGAGCCAGGCTAGGCTCAAAAAGTCGTCATTATGTCATATTGGAGTTTTTATGCTACTGCCGTGGATACCGATGGGTTGGGGACCATTGCACTTTTATTAAGGGTTTATTTACACTTACTTCAAAATGTTGTATTGGACACACTTTGAATTCAAATCAAAGTGCCTGTCACTAAAGAAAATGGTAAGCTTACAGTCCTGTTTACACATTGTTTTTGCTTTGCTTCAAAAATTAAACCCCATGTCGCCCTCTTGGTGCTTCAAAGCTTCTCCAAAGCCTTCATAGAAGTCTATGACAATGTTTGCTTACAGCACCTGCAGCTTTTTAAGAGGCTTTTATTCGGCTTTAGCTTCGCTTTGTTTTGGAAGTATTGCAGGCATGAGATATCCCAGCATACACTGGAAAACCAACAAACAAACTAGAAAGATGTCATCAGCAGTCACTTCCAGTTCATGTGTATAAATTCTGGAAGTGTCTGGTGGAGACGTCACATCTGGTGTGCAGCATGAAGCAGCAGGAAGGCAAGCGGGATCCAAATCGGAGCAATTAGCAGATGGCACATGTGGTATGCAACATGTGAATGCTATAGCAGAAGGTGAGCGGGGACCAGAGAGAGAAAACTGAGTGGCAGAGGATCAGCTGAGCTGGAGGACTGGAGCAGGAGAAACTAGCAGATGTCACACATGGTGCGCAGCATGGAAGCAATATATTGGGAGGTGAGCGGGGACCAGAGAGAGAGAAGGATTAGCAAACTAGAGGATCAGCAGAGATGGGGGGTAGTTACTGAGCAGGGGACCAGTGAAACTGGGGGTACTATGGAGTGGGGCATCAGCTAGGGGTACTACTGAGCAGGGGATCTGCTGAATGAGGGTACTAATAAGTTGTGGTTCAGTTGAATGAGGGTACTAATGAGCTGGGGATCTGCTGAGCGGGGGTACTACTGAGCTGTGGTTCTACTGGCCCCCTTTAAAACAAATTGAAAATCAACACATACCCAGGACATTTGGCAAGCTTCAAAAAAGCATCACGTAAGCATCACAAAAGGGGGCGCATGCGCGGCACGATCCAGGAAGAAAGCAAGGGCTGAGAGCTCCGTGAGCCTCACTTCCCCGGGGCTATATCTACAGTTTTTTTTGCTGATTCTTCCCCGCACTCCTGGCGGAACATCTAGCGCATGCCAGGACTGAAAATTCGCTGCAGCAAACTGGCCCAAAAGTCACTTACAACCTACTTGCTGAGAGTGAGGGAACAGAGCATGCAGTCCCAAGATGGCGCCCAGAAGAGACAGTCACAGGCACATCCACATGCTGCAGCCTCCTCACCGTCACACTCCCTAGGAGACTGTGAGTATTCATTGCAACTTACTAAGGCTGATCTGGATGAAAGTCTTATACCGCGTACACACGAGCGGACTTTACGGCAGACTTTGCACGGCGGACTTTGACGGACTTTACGACGGACTTTCTGAATGAACGGACTTGCCTACACACAATCAACCAAAGTGCGTTGAATTCGTACGTGATGACGTACGACCGGACTAAAATAAGGAAGTTCATAGCCAGTAGCCAAAAGCTGCCCTAGCGTGGCTTTTTGTCCGTCGAACTAGCATACAGACGAGCGGACTTTTCGACCGGACTCGAGTCCGTCGTATAGATTTGAAACATGTTTCAAATCTAAGTCCGTCCAACTTTTGAGAAAACAAAGTCTGCTGGAGCCACACACGATCGAATTGTCCGACGAAATCCCGTCCGCCGGGCAAAGTCTGCCGTAAAGTCCGCTCGTGTGTACGTGGCATTACTCTGATGTATGACAAGATTGCCCAGAAATTTCAATCGGAGCTGCACAAATCTATTAACACTTTATCACAGGAGATTGCAGCTCTGGGAAGCAGAACTGACTTATTAGAGACTAAGCATGATGAGCTGTCCCTGGTATGTTCAGATCTCAGAAAGGAGCAGAAGTCCTTGTCCGAGATGGTCCTGCAACTTCAAGCCCACATTGAGGACCTGGACAACAGAAATAGACGACAATCTTAGGGTGCGGGGAGTACCAGAATCGGTGACTGATTTACTACCTGTGATCCAGAAGCTATTTCAGTCTCTCCTGCCCGATTCCCCTCTTTCAGCCTTTTCCTGTGATAGGATCCACAGGGCCCTGCGCCCACCCCTTCCCCCAGAGAAGCCCCCTAGAGATATAGTGCTTTGCCTCAAGGACTTCCTAATTAAAGAGGCCATCCTCAGGGCCTCAAGGAACACTCCCAACATTCGCCTGGAGGGTACCCCCATTCAAATTTACCCGGATATCTCCCCCACCACCCTTGATAAGCGCAGGAAGATGAAAGAAGCTACGTCAGTTCTTCAGTCTGCATGTATCCGCTACCGTTGGGGATTCCCATTTAAGCTCCAGGTTCCTCACAATGGCACGACTTACACTGTTAACACGATAGCAGAAGGCAAGGAATTGCTGGTGAAGCTGGGCCTCATAGATGCTGCTACCCTGCCCAGGCTGCCGTCCACTCCGCGTCACTCAGCTATTTGGGCCACCCTACCTCCCAGAAGAGACCGCCAAGATCAACATCGAGACTGCTCTTCTCATTTCTACCTTTTTGTTTCCACTATACGTTTTCTGTCTCTTTTTCAAGGTTACGAACAATGTGTCTCTCCCACCATGCTTTGATGCACCTGGACTCTCCCGGCACATCACAGAATTCCGGTTGTGTCCGCTTGATTGTCCCTACACTCTACACTGTCTGGGGCCCGTCGGCCTCCCATCTATTTAGTGGTGTCCGAGCAGGTGGGCCCCTCACAAGTAAATACACACAATAAATTTGCATATATGCAAAATCTACGGACCCAAGAATTTAGAGTGTTGGACCCTTTGGTCCAAATGGACATTTCCTTTTGGGTCTTTGGGGCGTTTTCCACCTTGACCCCCCCAAGACTATGTATTGCCATCCTTTGGCCCAGTTTTATGGTTACTGTTTTTTTTGGTTTTTTTTGTTCCCTGCTTTATTTTTCTAATTCCTTTTATGCTACTTACCTCAGTTGTTTCTATCAATGTGATACATGTGTCGCTATTCCTCCAGTCGTGTCAACCAGATATTGCAAATCTCCTTAACTGTTTTTTTGCATTAGTTGTATGTTCCCCCAGGGGTAATATGTACTGCTGTTTGGGTGCCCCCTCTTGGCTGGACCCCCCGTTGATCCTAAATTTTCCACCTTGAATAAACCATGGCTCTTAAAGTAATATCCCACAATATAAAGGGGTTTAATTCCCCGCAAAAGAGGAGAAAAGCATTTAAGCTTATAAATCTCTTGGAGCTGATATCCTCCTACTTCAGGAAACGCATTTCTCCACTAATAATCACCCCATCATATTTAGACAAAACATTCAAACAATGTTACTTCTCCACCTATGAGTCCAGGTCTAGAGGGGCAGCTATCCTTATTAAAAATTCGGTGATGTTTCAGACTCAACAGATATATAGAGATTCAAGCAGTCGCTTTGTGACAGTCAAAGGCTCCATTCAGGATAAACAATTAACCTTGGCCTCAGTTTATGCGCCTAACGCATCACAGGCTACATTTTTTAAAGATTTTTTTCAGATCCTTGACAGGTTCCATTCCCCTCACTTACCAATCGGGGGGGATTTTAACCTAGTAGCCCACTCGGTGATGGATAGAAGTACAACATGCCCCACCTCTAACGCTTTTTCTAAATCACTTCAACACTCCTTGAAGTCCAATCAATTAATAGATGTCTGGAGGGCTCATAACATAGGTTCTAGGGAATACACTTTCTATTCTCTCACCGACAACAGTTACTCCCGCCTGGACTATATCTTCTGCACTCCTTCCCTGACTGTAAACTCTACCTCAGCTAACATACAGATTTGCCCTTGGTCAGACCACCACATAGTTTCCACCCAAATTTCTTGTCTGGGCCTCCCCTATACAGCCAGATCCTGGCGCCTTAATGACACGTTACTTACGGACCCTGTGGTTTTGACCCAGTTGTCAGAACGCCTCACAGAATATTTTAGACACAACAACATAGAAGATATTTCCCCAACATCCCTTTGGGCAGCTCATAAAGCTGTGATGAGGGGCCACCTAATAGAAATCTCAACAACTAAGAAACGTAAAAAACAACACTACACTCGAAAACTCACCTCTGACCTTGAACAACTCTACCATAGACACACACAGACACCCTCACAGGAGTTGCTCCTCCAGATAAATGAATAAAGAAGGGCCCTAGATGACATACTTTCAGAACACACAGAAAAATCCCTTAGATGGTCCAAGGCCCGTTTCCTCCTTCATAGTAACTCAGCTTCCACAATGTTCGCACGTAAGCTCAAACAGACCACTCAACCGACACACCTTTACAAGCTGAAAAACCATAATGGTAACCCATCCATCCACCCATCCCAAACAAGTTTTGAGTATCTTCTCCTCCTTTTATCAGAAACTATTTTCAGGCCCAGACCACTCCCTTCCTCCTGCCTCACAAACCTGGTTAGACACCCTTTCGCTCCCCCAGCTATCAGAGGAGCAATTATTAATCCTCAATGCCCCCTGTACTTCAGAGGAAGTAGCCCCTATCATTTCTTCCCTTAAACCCTCCAAAGCCCCTGGTCCAGATGGATTCTCAGCCATCTATTACAAAAAAATTGCAGAATCCTTAATCCCCAAACTAACTAAACTCTATAACTACATCCTCAAAGGGAAACATTTCCCCTAAGAAATGCTACTGGCCAATATGTCCCTTATACCCAGACTAGGCAAAGACCATACCCTCCCCCAAAACTTCCGCCCCATTTCAGTTACTAATGACTTAAAAATATTTGGACGGATTTTAGCAGACCGCCTGGCCAAAGTTATTATGACCTTGATATCCCCTGACCAAACAGGCTGTATACCATCCAGACAGATCACTGATAACATTCGTTTGGCCACCAATATACTCCAGGATGCTGATATGCACTCTAGGAAGGTATTATTTTTGAATTTGGACATAAATAAGGCATTTGATAGTGTCCTATGGACCTATCTGGACACAGTGTTATTGAAATTTGGATTTAGTGGTGCATTCATACATGGATTTAAGGCCCTATACCACCACCCCCAAACTCGTATCAAGCTCCCAGGGTGCAACTCCAATTACTTTTCTTTGAACTGTGGAACTAGACAAGGGTGCCCCCACTCCCCTGTTTTATTTGCCCTCGCTATGGAACCCCTGGCCAGATCCATCTCCAATAACCCCAACATTAAAGGATATAAAAAAGGCGATCAAGAGTTCAAACTTAGCCTCTATGCTGACAATGCCCTATTATTTATTTCTGACCCCCTGATCTCCCTTCCCAACCTTATGTCCTTCCTAGATTCCTTCCATAACCTCACGGGCCTAGGAGTGATCCCTTCTAAATGTTCAGCTTTACCCATTCACCTCCCCCAACCTTTATCGACTACTCATATATTTAGGCATAAAACTAGCCCCTTCTCTCAAACAGATATATTCCTTAAACTACCCTCAAGCTTTCTCTAATGTTAAACGCCTTTTAAATCAATGGTCCTCATACCATATATCATTCTTAGGGAGAATTCAAGCAGTTAAAATGAATATCCTCCCAAAACTCTAGTTCCTCTTTAGGTCCTTACCTCTGTATGTCTCTCGCTCTATGCCACTAACAATCCAATCGGATCTGCTCAGATTCGTATGGCAAAACAAAAAACCCCAACTAGGTCGTCCATTGATGTATAGAGCCCGTGTGTGGGGTGGCTTGGGATGCCCGGATCTATGGAAATACTTCCTGGCATCCCACCTTATTCAATTTGGCGCAATGGCATACCTCCCCTACTTCTATACCACGGCTGAAATTTGAGCGGATCTCGGTGGCTCCATATTATCTCCCGGGTCTTCTCTGGTCACGCTAAATATCTCCAAAAGACATTACCCCACTTAATAATGTAGTAGGCCAATCATTATACATATGGTCCCTCGATTCGAAGAAGTTTAAACTAAAATCCGACACGCCACTCCTGTCTTCCTTTTTGGGAGAACCTTCATTCCCTCCGGCCTTTACCTCAGACACGTCATTCCTCAATTGGTCTGCGAGGGGATTGGTGAACTTTGAATCTCTGTTGCAGAGTGCTTCCTTTTGTTCATACACACACTTACAGCAAACATATGCCATGGGACGATTGGATTTTCACCAATACCTGCAAATAAGACACTTCTACTCTGCAACCTTGGTTGGCGGAGTGGAACTGACAAAAACTCCATTTGAATTCCTATGTGGGGAGGCCTCCAGGGATAGGGGAACTATCTCCACTCTTTACCGACACCTTAACGACTACAATTCCTCTCCAAAATCTATAGCAATGGAGGCATGGGAGGCAGAGAGACGGCTCAGGAATTCCCAGTGGAGGACTGGCAAGACATGATTGACAACATGCACAAATGTACACGCTCTATATCCATAAAGGAAACGGTACTCAAACTACATACCCGTTGGTACTATACTCCGGATCGTCTTCACAGAATGTACCCACTGGTTCCTGGCACATGCTTTAGAGGATGCCAGGACAGGGGTACGCTATTGCATACGTTCTGGAGTTGTAAGGCTTTAGATCCCATTTGGCAGAAAACAACCTCTCTCATAGAACTTCTATCTGGAGTATCGGTTACCTTGATTTATCAAATGTGTTTGTTGTTTGCAGAACTCCCAGCTGTCCCCCCCCCCACTACAGAAATTAGTCCACACTCTTTTTAGCGCTATCCAATGGGCAATAGCAATGAATTGGAAACGCTCCCATATATCTTGGTCGCAGGTGATTTTACGCATGGAGTCCATTAGGATAATGGAAAGAATACACCATACTCTCCTGGACTCCATGCACATTTTCGACCGCAAATGGAAGGTTTGGATGGCACACCTGCTTAATAACAGACTCGAGGATCCCTCCGTCCCTGCCTCAGATGCACAATAGTACTAACAATTGTAAGATTTGATATAATTTGTTTGGTAGGTACTTCTAATGCTTATTTTTCTGTGTTCTATATATTGACGAAGATAGCATCCTGGGTGAATGATGGCATTTTCCCTACACTCGGGTTGCACACGTATCACAATCACGAGTTTTTCTTTGGTTTCTTTTCATTTCCCTTATTTTTTTCTTCCCCAATTAATGGGTTCATTGTGTATTGTATTGAGATATTTTAATGGCAACATGTGAGATGTATTGTTAAGCTGTCTTAGGCTACCCTGTTACTGAACTTATTGTTCTCACGGTGCTTGTACACCCAGTCTTTATATTATACCTCATTAAAAATGTTTGTAAATGAAAAGCATCACAAAAGAATCAAAAACACATTAAAAAAAAAGCTGTAGGCACTTTAATGTGTGTTAAAGTCGAAGCAAGTGTAAATGAGCCCTAACTGGTTTGTGGATGACTTTAGGCTTGGACAGGGCTCTGGACCCTCTTCCAACCCTAATGAAACAGTGCCTGTCCAATCAACCACAAATTCTTTCATGGGGGGGGGGGGGGTGGAATAAGAGCTACGTCAATAAGCTTATGTTTGCTTCAAATGTGTGCAGTCCCATACAAATCATAGGTATGCAAAACCTGCTTGGGTCAATCTGATGACACAGACACTAGCTCAAAACTTGTCGAAATAGGTCTTAAAGAGGAGCTCTACCCAAAAGCACCCTCCCTCTCTCCACTGCCACATTTGGCACTTTTTGGGGGGGCAGGTGCCTGGTTTTGACAGGCGCTCCTATTTCCAGGTAAGATCGCCAATCTACATTTCAGGCCCCTCCTCCTTTTCCCCGCTGCCTTCTGGGACACACACAGGTCCCAGAAGACGGCGGGACCATTTAGAAAGCGCAGCGCGACTTGTGGCTGTAAAGACTGGAGGCTTCAATGCCGGTTTCCCTTACTTAAAATTCCGGCACCTGCACTCAAAGCCGATTGACAAATCATGTCGGGATGCCGACATTGCGGGATTCCTGAACAGGTAAGTGTCCTTAAATTAAAAATCACCAGTTAAGTATTTTTAGCTGCTGACTTTTATTACATTTTACAGACTTGAGCTCCTCTTTAAGTCACATGCAACCTCATAACTGGTGTCAGCCATTTTAATTCGCTCCACATGACTTATCATAGCTTCAGGGGAGAAAAGGAAAGGCAATCATGTGCTGATGGTGAGACTACCATGAACCTGCCATGCAGTCATTAACAATCCATAGCATAATCCCAAGAAAGGCCGTAATCTAATCTATCTTCTCCTCTTCTTATGTTGTCTGAAATGTTGGGAAACTGTCAGATTGTTCTTTCCTCGCTTTAACATAAGTACATACAACAGGACATGTACTTTTTTTTTACACTCAGTTTAGAGCACAGTTTAGTGCTAATAAAGTTATAAATGTGTGCTGGTGTTTTTACCATATACAGTGGATAAAAAAAGGTCTACACACCCCTGTTAAAATGTCAGGTTTCTGTAAAAAATTAGAAAAAGATAAATCATTTCAGAGCTTTTTCCACCTTTAATGTGACCTATAAACTGTACAACTCAGTTGAACAACAAACTGAAATCTTTTGGGTGGGGGGAAGTAAAAATAAATTTTATTACAGCACTCGGCCTTTTTAGGTATGAGTCTATCAGCAGGGAACATCTTGACTTTGCACTAGGGATGCACCGAAATTTCGGCCCCGCAACATATCGGCTGAAAATGGCAAAAAGCTGAAAGAGAATTTTTGCCAATACTGGCGGCGAAAATGGGGCGTGGCCTGGGCGGGGGTGCCACCTATCGGGGGGATGAAAGGGGGGAGAGCCGCCGCCGCCTGTTTGATTACAGCGCCGGGAACATCACAGCTTTTATTTCAATAGCTGTGTGTTCCCCGCTGCGCGTCGTCACATACAGCCCCTCCCCCTTGTCCGAGCACTTTGATAGGCAGATCACCCGTCCAATCCTGGCATCTGAAGGGCACTGGTGGACTGCATTGATCTCTTGTATCATGTCCGCATGTCTCTGACCATGTCCCCAGTCTCTGATCATCTCCTGTACCATGTCCCCAGTCTCTGACCATCTCCTGTACCGTGTCTGCTGTCTCTGACCATCTCCTGTACCATGTCCTCAGTCTCTGACCATCTCCTGTACCATGTCCGCAGTCTCTGACCATCTCCTGTACCATGTCCGCAGTCTCTGACCATCTCCTGTACCATGTCCGCAGTCTCTGACCATCTCCTGTACCATGTCCGCAGTCTCTGACCATCTCCTGTACCATGTCCGCAGTCTCTGACCATCTCCTGTACCATGTCCGCAGTCTCTGACCATCTCCTGTACCATGTCTGCAGTCTCTGACCATCTCCTGTACCATGTCCGCAGTCTCTGACCATCTCCGTAGTCTCTGACCATCTCCTGTACCCTGTCCAAAGTCTCTGACCATCTCCTGTACCATGTCCAAAGTCTCTGACCATCTTCTGTACCATGTCCGAAGTCTCTGACCATCTCCTGTAATGTGTCTGCAGTCTCTGACCATCTCCTGTACCATGTCTGCAGTCTCTGACCATCTCCTGTACCATGTCTGCAGTCTCTGACCATCTCCTGTAATGTGTGTGCAGTCTCTGACCATCTCCTGTATCATGTCTGCAGTATCTGACCATCTCCTGTACCATGTCCCCAGTCTCTGATCATCTCCTGTACCATGTCCCCAGTCTCTGACCATCTCCTGTACCGTGTCTGCTGTCTCTGACCATCTCCTGTACCATGTCCGCAGTCTCTGACCATCTCCTGTACCATGTCCGCAGTCTCTGACCATCTCCTGTACCATGTCCGTAGTCTCTGACCATCTCCTGTACCCTGTCCAAAGTCTCTGACCATCTCCTGTACCATGTCCAAAGTCTCTGACCATCTTCTGTACCATGTCCGAAGTCTCTGACCATCTCCTGTACCATGTCTGCAGTCTCTGACCATCTCCTGTACCATGTCTGCAGTCTCTGACCATCTCCTGTACCATGTCTGCAGTCTCTGACCATCTCCTGTAATGTGTGTGCAGTCTCTGACCATCTCCTGTATCATGTCTGCAGTATCTGACCATCTCCTGTACCATGTCTGCAGTCTCTGACCATCTCCTGCACCATGTCCCCAGTCTCTGACCATCTCCTGTACCATGTCCCCAATCTCTGACCATCTCCTGTACCATGTCCCCAGTCTTTGACCATCTCCTGTAATGTGTCTGCAGTCTCTGACAATCTCCTGTACCATGTCCCCAGTCTCTGACCATCTCCTGTACCATGCCCCCAGTCTCTGACCATCTCCTGTAAAGTGTCTGCAGTCTCTGGCCATCTCCTGTACCATGTCCCCAGTCTGTGGCCATCTCCTGTAATGTGTCTGCAGTCTCTGACAATCTCCTGTATAAAAATATTTTTTAAAAACAGTCACTTTCGGTTTGGTGCCGTTTTGGTATCGTTTTCGGTTTTCAGGATCAAGGAAGATTTATTTTCGGTATCGGTTTCGGCACCAAAAAACCCATTCGGTGCATCCCTACTTTGCACTCTTCTTTGAAAAAACACTCAAAAACTGTCAGATTGCGAGGGCATCTCCTGTGCACAGCCCTCTTCAGATCACCCCACAGATTTTCAATCAGATTCAGGTTTGGGCTCTGGCTGGGCCATTCCAAAACATTAATCTTCTTCTGGTGAAGCCATTCCTTTGTTGATTTGGATGTATGCTTTGGGTCGTTGTCATGCTGAAAGACGAAGTTCCTCTTCATGTTCAGCTTTCTAGCAGAAGCCTGAAGGTTTTGTACCAATATTGACTGCTATTTGGAACTGTTTATAATTCCCGCTACCTTGACTAAGGCCCCTGTTCCAGCTGAAGGAAAACAGCCTCAAAGCATGATGCTGCCACCACCATGCTTCACGGTGGGTATGGTGTTCTTTTGGTGATGTGCAGTGTTGTTTTTGCACCAAACATATCTTTTGGAGCTATGGCCAAAAAGTTTAACCTTGGTTTCATCAGACCACAATACATTTTCCCATATGCTTTTGGGAGACTTCAGATGTGTTTTTGCAAAATTTAGCTGGGATTGAATGTTTTTCTTGGTAAGAAAAGACTTCCATCTTGCCACTCTACCCTATAGCCCAGACATATGAAGAATACTGGAGATTGTTGTCACATGCACCACACAGCCAGAACTTCCCAGATATTCCTGCTCCTTCAATGTTGCTGAAGGTCTCTTGGCAGCCTCCCTGACCAGTCTTCTTTTCATCAATTTTGGAGGGACGTCCAGTTCTTGGTAAAGTCACTGTTGTGCCATATTTTCTCCACTTGATGATGAATGTCTTCACTGTGTTCCATGGTATATCTAATGTCTTGGAAATTCTTTTGTACCCTTCTCCTGCTTGATACCTTTTAACAATGAGATCCCTCTGATGCTTTGGAAGCCTTTTTCTGTAGGATGCGACTAAGAAAATGTCAGGAAAGACCTACTAGAAAAGCTGAACTTTATTTGGGGTTAATTAGAGGGACTTTAAATGATGGCAGGTGTGTACTGACTCCTATTTAACCTGAGTTTGAATGTGATTGCTTATTTCTGAACACAGCTATAGTACACATCCCCAGTTTTAAGAGGGTTTTTTATTTTTACTCCCCCCCCCCCCTTAAAGATTTCAGTTTGCTTTTCAAATGAGAGTCATACAGTTTATAGGTCACATTAAAAAGTTGAAAAGTTGAAAAACTTCTGAAATTATTTATCTTTGTCTCATTTTTTTTACATCACATAAACCTGACATTTTAACAGGGGTGTGTAGACTTTTTTAATCCACTGTATAGTATATTGCGCCGTATTAAACTGGTATACATTTGAACGACCGCATCTCACTGTGCTGCAATGAAAAGCAGAGAATGTAATCTTCGCTTCTCATGGCAGCTACATAAACTGCTCTATGGAGGAGATGTCACAATAATCAAGGTGGTTTACCTGTTTTTACCCAGATGTCTATTGCTTGTGTATAACGGCAAACCAAGCAATCAATGAGGTGCAGTCAGCTGACATTTAAGATGCTTCTGAGCTCCTTGAAGAGCCACTTTGGGCTATTTTTGCATTTCTATTGTCTTGTATAAAAAGAAAAGCAGTTCAAACACAGTAAATGCTCAGCAAACAGATAGCCTGTTCAAACCGAACATGTAGCCAGCCTATGGACATTCCAGTATTTAAATACACTTAAAGTGGGAGTAAACTCCCATCTCTGACATTTATCTATAGGCAAGCCTATAATAAGGCTTACCTATAGATACTGTAAATATCTCCTAAAACGTGCACCGTTTAGGAGACACTTACTTTGCATTCGCCCTGAAGGAAAGGCCACCTGGGCGAACTGGGCTGTTCCTTCAGAGTCCTGTGTCATAAACGGCGGCTCCCGCACACGCGAGGGAGTGATGTCATCGCGGCTTTGGCCGGTCACACAGCTGGAGTCCACAAACCCGGAAGGAAGACGGGTGAAGATGGGAGCACCTGCAGTGTTGACAGCGCAGCACTGGAAGGCTTCGTTTTCAGGTGAGTTTAAAATAATGTGCTAGTATGCGATGCATGTCAGGTTAGAAAAAAAAAAAACAAGAAACACCCAACAGTTTACTACAGCTTTAATAGCTAGTAAATTAAATTTGAATCAAGCTTCCATGTACCTGTGTAGCTGCAGGCACTGTGGAACAATTCAGCCTCAATATTCACAGCAGAAGCACTGATGCTGCTCAGCGGTAAATGCTACAATATACAGCGAGGGCTTGCTTAAAAGGTAATTTACTGCTTGATAAGAATATGTAAATATTTAAATGCTCATAGCCTGCTTACAGGTGCAATTTACAGTTGTGACATGCCTACACTAATAGATTCGAATAATATTAATAACTATTTTTTGGTTTGTTGCACTGAACTTATGTTTGCACAGTAAACACCTAAACTAATTTACGTGCAATACATGCAAAGTTTGACTGGGACTCACTTAATATTTACTTATTCTCTAAAATGCATAGTAAAATGTGTTAAAGGGTTAGTTCACCTTTATCACTCTAAATGTAATCCCTTCTGTGACTACACCTACGATAGATGCCGATCACAATTTGTCAACTAATTTTACTTAAAAACATGTTTATCCCTCTGTTCCACTGTACTGCATTGTAGGCCAAATATACCTCCAAGAACCACCTTTCCAGGTTCATACACATTAATTAGGAGGGACATATTTTATCACTAGGCACTGTACTTCATAGCCTGGTGATTGCACTACATTTCCCATAATTCAATGCGATGGCCCAACAACACAGTTGGATGGGTTGGACATGTGACTGTATTACAGCATTTGTTTTATCCCCTCGATGTTTTGTCCACCGCTGGCTTACAAGTAGGAGCTCAGCATGTGCAGCTCAGTTTACATTCCCTCACAGATCCTGCATGCGGGGATGACTGAAATCCATAATGTCATCCTGCGTTGGTCAATCAAGACCACCCTCAGCCCAGCACCTGGAAGAAGCCAGGTATAAGATGCTGGTACTGGCGAGGGACCTTGAATCATTGAAGGAGAAGTATTACGGACTTTAGTTCCACTTTAAAGAAAAACAGACCAATTGAGAAAAAAAGCTTAAATGTATGGTAAACCTTTACCAAAAAATTCCTATGCAGAAAAGTAGCATCGGTAGATAAAAACAAACTGTGCAGCTTCGACGAAAGTTGGATAATGCCCTTGCTATAGGTGTAAGGCCACATATATACCTCCTGAAGCCTGGCTGAAAGACTTCCAGAGATGGCATCATTCAATCTTGTCTTGTTGCTAGGACGCTGCTAAGAAACTTCCTGCTGTTACTACCAACCCCCACCATCACAGGACCGAGCTCTCAAACCACCACACGTGTGGTTCACTCCTCCTTTGCACCATCACTGAACTCAGAGTTACCGCAACAGGGGAGAGACAGCGCATGTGAGGGGGGTTTGAATTAGCTGGGAGTGTTTTAGCAATATCCTAGCAACAAGGCAGGATGGGGATGATGCCATCTTTTTCAGGCTATGGGAGGAAAGTACACTGCCTATACCTACAACCCCCCCCCATCCCAGTTTTGACAGCTAGTGGGGGATCTTTTTCCCTGCTGGCTGTCACAATCTAAAATGGTAGTTCAAGTCTCCCTGTCAGAGTGTAACTGCCTGCTTGTATCAGAGGTATGGGCAGGCAGCTACACAGACAGTCTACAGGACCATGGTATAAGATTTGCTGATCGTGGGTACAATGCTTTATATAGGTGTCTAACAAAATAAATAAATAATAAAAGCATAATTTATTTAACTAAAAAAAAAAATGTACATTATTTTTTTTTTTTGTAAACGTGAACTTATCCTTTAAAAGGAGTTGTAAAGGCAGAAGGTCTTTTACCTTAATGCATTAAGATAAAAAACCTTTTGTGTGTAGCAGCCCCCCTAAATACTTACTAGAGCCCCATATCTCTTCAACAATGTCCACATCCGGGACACTCCTCCCGATTGGCTGAGATACAGCAGTGGCTCCAGTGGCTCCCGTGGCTGTCAGTCAGCCAATCAGGGGAGTGAGGGGGCAGGGCCAGGTCAGGGCTCTGTGTCTGAATGGACACACAGAGCTGTGACTCGGCTCCAGGGCCTCCATAGGAAGCTGCTGACTGTGGGAGCACTCCATAGGGGGGGCAGGAGCAGCAAAGAGGGACCCGAGAAGAGGAGGATCCAGGTTGCTCTGTGAAAAACCACTGCAACAGAGGAGGTAAGTATAACATGTTTGCTATTTTATTTTATTTTTTTAAACGAGACTTTACAATCACTTTAACTTTAGTCAACGCTGCACAGTTTGCTTTTGTCTACAGGCACCCCCTACCTACAGAAGAGGAAACATAAGGGAGACCGGCGTACTGTGTACAGAATGTATGGTGAATCCTGTGCTCACCACGGACATTGTAATGAATCGGCTACTAGAGTGTGAACTGCTATACAGAATTGATACAATGTTGCAGAGACAGATCTCTGTTGTTTACCGGCTTAGGCAATCTGTCACTGATCTGTGAGGGGGTTCAGTAATGTCAGACATATAATTCTGTATATCAGTTCACTCTCTGTAGAAGCCGATTTATTACACTGTCACGGGGGGGGGCACAGGATTCCCCATACACAATAAACAGGTCATCGCCATGTTACTCCCACTTCTAGTCGAATGTTTTTAGCCTGAAGCGTAGACTATTTTCTTTATTGGTCGAATGTTCTTTAAAGTGATTGCAAAGTCTTATTTTTTTTTTTAATATAGCAAACATGTCATGCTTACCTGCTCTGTGCACAGAGGAGCCCAAACCTCCTCTTCTCTGGTCCCCTGCTGGCACTCTTGGCTCCTTTTCCCTTCCGAGTTCCACTTGCTCTGGGGGCACTCATGCAGGCTCAGTCCTGAGCCGCGCTGTCTGCATCCATAGACACAGACAGCACGGTTCGGCCGGTGCCCCGTCACAGGACTTGACTGACAGCTCCTGAGTTGCACTGCCTGCATCCATGTGCACAGGCAGCACAGCTCAGCCCTGCCCTCCTGGCACAGGATTATTTGACTGACAGCAGCCAATGGCTCCCCTGCCTCAGAACCACTACAGATTGGCACAGCACTGGATCGAATGAGGGCTCAGGTAAGTATAAATGGGATGAGGGGCCAATACTGCTACCTAAATATTTTCTACCTTAAAGAGGAAGAAAACTTCTCTTTATTGTTTGTGTCTATAGGTATGCCTATAATAAAGCTTACCTATAGATACTGTAAAATATCTCCTAAACGTGCGCCGTTTAGGAGATATTTACTGTATGTGCGCCGATGACATTATCAGTGCATGTCCTCTGAAGGATCGACCGCCTGTGCCATTTCTTCAGAGCCCTCTTCTGTGACCGGCACAAGTGACGTCACGCGGCTCCGGCCAGTCACACAGCTGAAGTCCGTGGACCCGGAAGGAAGACGGGGGACAATAAATGCGGCCTCCAGCGGGGACGGCGGGAGTTTCGTGCTGCACTTTAAGTAGTAAACAAAACTGTGTGTGGGCACCTCTTTGCTGCAGAAGAGACATGCTATGTACACTGAGCTGGAACGACTGACTCTTGTACACATGCGCGGGATGACGTCATTCTCTCACTAGCCAATGTAAGAGGACGAAAACTGGGCAAACAAAAGTGGCCAGGGAGACAATAACAGGGGCAAGGGATGTAATCACTGCGTCACTGAAAGGTGGAGGGAAGCATTTCTGGGGTTTAAGTTTCACTTCAACTGATCTTACTAATAGAAGGAAACATTTCAAGGGCATCAGCTGTACTTACATGTGTGCATCAGATGTGTTGTACTGAAACAGCTTCTTCTCCAGTTCCAACCTTTTTATCTCACTGTGATTTAAACGGGAAATATGAAAATAAACTTATTAAAATAAAAATAAAAAATACAATTCTTAATATGAAGACCTCTATCCTATCATATCTAGTAATAAAGCTAAGGGAATTATTTATAAAGCAGCAAATAAACATCCTAACGTGCATGGACACATAGGATAACACTGAGCTGCTACTACAGGCAGAAAACAAAATTCCTGTAGAAGCAATTATTTTTTAAGTCCAGTGTGCATGAACACTTACATTCAACAGATTCACTGCGGGTGAATCTTCCTGGTCCATGTGTTTTGACAGTGATCAATTCCCCACCTGTGAATATCTGGGGAACGTCACATTCATGGCTTCATAAATATACCCCTAAGTGTCTCCTTCACATGTGGGATCTTGCCTCCACCCTCAGCACACCTGTGCGTCTTTCCTGCTCACAGTACACACATCTCTATTCCCAGTACCCTTTATCAGCAGAGAGTTGGTCCCTTCCAGTATACAAAGGTATCCTTCCTATATCCAGTCCTGCATAAAAAGAGAAGGGCACTGAAGGGTTCACACCCACTGTGATTATACACCCATCTCTGTACAGTTGTGCTCATAAGTTTACATACCCTAGCAGAATTTATGATTTCTTGGCAATTTTTCAGAGAATATGAATGGGAACACAAAAAACATTTCTTTCACTCATGGTTAGTATTTGGCTGAAGCCATTTATTATCAATTAACTGTGTTTACTCTTTTTAAATCATAATGGCAACAGAAACTACCCAAATTACCCTGATCAAAAGTTTACATACCCTGGTGATTTGGGCATGATAACATGCACACAAGTTGATACAAATGGGTTTGAATGGCTATTAAAAGGTAACCATCCTCACCTGTGATCCATTTGCTTGTAATTAGTGTGTGTGTATAAAAGGTCAGTGAGTTTCTGGACTCTTGACAGACCCTTGCATCTTTCATCCAGTGCTGCACTGACGTTTCTGGATTCTAGGTAATGGAGAAAGCAAAAGAATTGTCAAAGGATCTGCGGGAAAAGGTAGTTGAACTATATAAAACAGGAACGGGATATAAAAAGATATCCAAGGAATTGAGAATGCCAATCAGCAGTGTTCAAACTCTAATCAAGAAGTGGAAAATGAGGGGTTCTGTTGAAACCAAACCACGGTCAGGTAGACCAACTAAAATTTCAGCCACAACTGCCAGAAAAATTGTTTGGGATGCAAAGAAAAATCCACAAATAACTTCAGGTGAAATACAGGACTCTCAGAAAACATGTGGTGTGGCTGTTTCAAGATGCACAATAAGGAGGCACTTGAGGAAAGAGGGGGCTGCATGGTCGAGTCGCCAGAAGAAAGCCATTACTACATAAATGCCACAAAGTATCCCGCTTACAATACACTAAACAGCACAGAGACAAGCCTCAAACCTTCTGGCACAAAAGTCATTTGGCGTGATTAGACCAAAATTGAGCTTTTTGGCCACAACCATAAACGCTACATTTGGAGAGGAGTCAACAAGGCCTATGATGAAAAGGTACACCATTCCTACTGTAAAACACGGAGGTGGATCGCTGATGTTTTGGGGATGTGTGAGATACAAAGGCACAGGGAATTTGGTCAAAATTGATGGCAAGATGAATGCAGTATGTTATCAAAAAATACTGGAGGAACATTTGCATTCATCAGCCAGGAAGCTGCGCATGGGACGTACTTGGATATTCCAACATGACAATGATCCAAAACACAAGGCCAAGTCGATCTGTCATTGGCTACAGCAGAATAAAGTGGAGGTTCTGGAGTGGCCATCTCAGTCTCCTGACCTCAATATCATTGAGCCACTCTGGGGAGATCTCAAACATGCAGTTTATAAAAGACAGCCCAAGAATGTACAGAGTATGGAGGCTTTTTGCCAAGAGGAGTTGGCAGCTTTACCATCTGAGAAGTCAAAGAGCCTCATCCACAAATACCACAAAAGATGTTAAAGGGGGCAATACACTGTATTAAGAACTGGGGTATGTAAACTTTTGATCAGGGTCATTTGGGTAGTTTCTGTTGCCATTATGATTTAAAAAGAGTAAACACAGTTGATTGATAATAAATGGCTTCAGCCAAACACTAACCATGAGTGAAAGAAATGTTTTTGTGTTATTCATATTCTCTGAAAAATGGCCAAGAAGTCATAAATTCTTCCAGGGTATGTAAACTTATGCGCACAACTGTACATGCTGTATGCGGTCATAGCCTTATTCCTCCAATGCTTCTCCCAAACATTGGCATACCCTCTGCACTCCTCTCTTGAATATACTGCTTTCTGTAAATGCTGTTAGCACTCCTTTCTTGTACATACAGTTGTATGCAAAAGTTTAGGAACCCCTGACAATTACAGAAAACATCGGGCGATAGAGCTTCCACGTCCGTGGATAGTATTTGCAGAGGAACAGCACAAAGGTATTGCAGAGGGTAGGACAGGGGGCTTTATGTGCAGGAGAGGTGTGCGTAGAGTATGAGAGAGGGCTGTATGTCTAGAAGAGGAGCGTGCTGGGTATGACAGCAGGCAGTTTTTGCAGGAGAGGACAGCGGAGGATATGAGATGGGGCAGTATCTGCAGGAGAGGAGTGCAGAGGGTATGAGAGGGGACAGTATCTGCAGGAGAGGAGTGCAGAGGATATGAGAGGGGACAGTATCTGCAGGAGAGGAGTGCCGAGGATATGAGAGGGGGCAGTATCTGCAGGAGAGGAGTACAGAGGATATGAGAGGGGCAATATCTGCAGGAGAGGAGTACAGAGGATATGAGAGGGGGCAGTATCTGCAGGAGAGGAGTACACTTTTGGGTGGAACTCTGCTTTAATCCAGCATTTCCGCAATTCATGTAACAAATGTAGAGCAGTTCTGCTCACAGCTGTCAAAAAAGCTGGCAATGTTTCAACAACATTACTCAGCCTGAAAGAGAGATAAAAAGAAACATTGTATCCTTCTGTTCTTTTAGAGATCAAAGGGTTGAACTTTGGTCTGCAAATGAGGTCAGTTTTCTTTTAGCAAAAAAAAAAAAAAAAAAAACCTGCAAGACAATAGCATAATGAGCTAGTATGCATCATATACTAGCACATTATGAAATACCTTAGAACGAAGCCCTGCAGCGGCCGGGTCAACGCTGAGGGAGCCGACATGTTCCCTCGTCATTTCTTCCGGGATCACTGGCTTCGGCGCTGTGAGTGGCTGGAGCTGCGATGACATCACTCCCGTGCATGCGTGCGGGATCCCTACGTTCAGGCAAGATACGCCGGACCTGCAGAGCGAATGCGCCGTGCAGGTTTAGGAGATATTATTTTTACCTACAGGTAAGCCTTACCTGTAGGTAAAGATCACCAAGAGACGTATACAACTGCTTTAAAGACTAAGCCTCTTTCTGACACTTGTTGCTTCCAAATTAATATATATATATATATATATATATATATATATATATATATATATATATATATATATATATATATATATATATATATATATATATATATATATATATATATATATATATACTCTGGAGAAACACAGTGAAGATAAAAGGTCATCAGTAAACATACAGCATCTCACAAAAGTGAATACACCCCTCACATTTTTGTAAATATTTTATTATATCTTTTCATATGACAACACTGAAGTAATGACACTTTGCTACAATGTAAAGTAGTGAATGTACAGCTTGAATAAGGCTTCATTCTCACGAGGCGGATCTGCTGCCTCGGAGTCCGCCTCTGTCCACCAGCTCAGCGGGAGATATCTCAGTTGATCTCCGCTGAGCCGGCGGATGACAGGTCCCTCTCTGAACACTGAGCGGGGAGGGGTTTGTCGAGCGCTGCTGGTGACTATGGAGAGATAGGACGAAAACAGACAGCATGTCTGTTTTGATCAGATCTCACCCGATCTGATCCGCCAGCGACGGATGCGAACGTAGGGGCATCCGTTTAATTTTAGCGGATCAGACCGGGTCGCATGTCAGCGGACATGTCACAACTGACGTCCGTCGCTCCATAGACTAGCATGGAGCGCCCATTCAGGTCCACCGACAAAACTGACAGGCGGACCTGAAGAGTCCGACAGTGTGAAAGGGGCCTAAAGCCCCATACACACTATCAGATTTTCTGCTGATTTTTGTCTTCAGATTTACCAAAACCATGTAGTGCAAGGGTCTGCCTGATTGCGTACAGATTGAAACTCCTAAGGTTTGACCTCATATTATACGGTTTTGGTAAATCTAAAGGAAAAAAAATCAGCAGAAAATCTGATAGTGTGTATGGGCCTTGACACTGTCAATTTGCTGTCCCCTCAAAATAACTCAACACAAAGCCAATAAACCGCTGGCAACAAAAGTGAGTACACCCCTGTAACAAGCCCCTTGCTCGCTCGGTTCCACTCTCCCGACACTCCTCTGCAGCTATAGAATCAGATTGCAACGTCTGATGGTTCGGTCATCCAATGCTCCGGGATTAGAACTTCAGCTATGTGCCGTTCTAACCCAGTTGTGTAGCTCAGAACAAACACCAGGCAGGCTGTATGTAAGTTCAACCAGGAATTTACATCAGCATCTCCTAACAGTATCTGTCCCAGCATTATGAATCAGCCACTATTCCAATATGGCAAATCCAGGGCCCCCAGACATACAGGTCACAAAGAGCACCATTCCCCCAAATGCAAGGGCCCCCGATCGATCGGCAAGAGGCTAGCATACAGTCCCCTCCAAAAGTCTCTTTCCCGGCTAGGTCTGTCACATTTCTCCCCTTTCGGCAGGAGACTAACACAGGAGGAGACCCCAGACGGGTTGACTCCGAAGTTAGTCAGTAGTTCCAGTCCTCTAATGCCTGTACCCACACAGTACCCCAAACAAATTGTTCCAAACAAAGCATTACTCACCCAGCCAACCTCTGCCTCTCTCAGAGAACATATCTGCCGCTGGGGAGAGGCCTGGACTGGCCCTTCTCCCTGGAGTCCTTTCTGCCGCTGGAGAGAAGACAGGGTGTCTGGGCTCACTCCGTCATGCTGTTGGGGATCTGGGCCGACTGCTCAGCATCCCTGGGGTATACAGGTGGAGACTGAAGTCCCATCCACCTTCACAGGACATCCATCCTCTGTTAGTTGAGGGCAGAGTCCAGCAGTACTCAGCCCTGTTGCCAGCCCTTCTGCTGGAAACCCCACACCATCTGCTCCGGCTAACTGTTGGGGAAGGATGACGAACACCTCCTCTCCCTTCTCCCCCTGTATCCTGATCTGCTGCTGGGACATGACCACCTCCTTCTCACCCTGAGCCTCAGGAACCGCTGCAGGTGTAGGGCAGAGATCTTGGACCCTCTTTCCGGTTGCCAGCGCTTCAGCTGGGGAAGTTCCTTGTAACTTCACAGATACTTCTGTTGGTGCTGGGCAGAGCATAGTGAAGTTTGGTCCTAATAACAGCTCTTCTTCTGCTGGAGGCTCACCAGGTTGTTCTTCCTCAGCAGAAAAGTCTATCAAATCCCCTATCTCTATAACTGGTGTCTGGGGATAAAGGTTCACCATCTCCTGTCCCTGGAACCCAGAAGATGCTATCAGTGCTGGGCAGAGCACAGTGAAATTTGGCCCTAATAACAGCTCTTCTTCTGTTGGAGGCTCACCAGATTGTTCTTCCTCAGCAGAAAAAGTCTATCAAATCCCCTGTCTCTGCAACTGGTGTCTGGGGATAAAGGTTCACCATCTCCTCTCCGTGGAACCCAGAAGATGCTATCAGTGCTGGGCAGAGGTTAGCAGAGCTCTGCCCTGTTGTCAGCACTTCAGGTTTGGGGACGGCAATCTTCAGATTTTCCACTGCCGATTCTCTGGCATTCTGCTGGACAGGCACATTCCTCCATCCAAGATCATCCAATGCAGAAACAGGTTCATCAAGGTCAGTCAGCACTTGTTGCATCCGCCATAAGACCTCCGCCTCCATAGCTGCGGGGGCAGGTTGGCAAAGTACACCGTTACTCTGCCACATTGTCAACTCTTCAGCCAGGATTTCAGAGTTGTCAACTGGTATTTAATGATAGTCCCAGGCAAAGGGAGCACCACCCTGCTGCTGAGCAGAGTCTAACAGCTGTTTGTAGGCGATCTCCAACTCCCATTCCTGAACAGCCAGAAACTGCAAATCTTCCAGTGCCCAGTGCACTTCTGAGACATTCAGTCTCCGCTCTCTGTGCTCCATTATTTCCTCCAAACGCCACTCCCGATCACTTCCAAAGTCAGGGTCCCTGGACAGCCTCCAGTATAACAATCCCAGGCCATCGTAGTCAAAGCCTTCCGTGGGGCTGTCATCCGCTGTCCATGGGCACACATTTGGGCTACATACCACTGGAGGGCTCTGTAGCTCTCGTCCAACCGCATTTCTGCCCGGATCAGCCTGCTTAACTCGGCTAAGAAATGGTGGAAAAAACCTGCGCTAATGAGCAAAACACAGTAAAAAATTACTTACATTCACAAAATGCAGCTGCAACAAAATACTCCAAATATCCATAAAGTAAAAAGCATATAAATTAAAAATTTGTGCGCTAGCAAAATATATATTGCAACAGTACAATTAGGAAGCCCCTTGGGGTAATACCCGGAGCCACAATGTGTTTGAATCCCAACACAGAAAAATAACAGGACAACAGATACAAATAGTGCATTAAATCATATATCCTTGAAAATTAAAAAATAAAAGAATATAAAAAAATATTTGAAAAGAGGAGAAAGTTCTGAAGGTACGATTGATCACTCAATCATTTAAAAAGCACCACATTCAGTCCGTGAAGAACAAGTTAGCAAAAAACAAAATAAGTGAAAAAGAAAAAAGAAGACGTTCCTTTGGTGTGTCACATCAAAGCTGAAAAGTGAAAAGATGCAAAAACACTTCCAAGCCACCATTGATTGCAGGGGAGGAGTAATGGATGTGCCCTTACCCCATTCGTTGGACCTTGGGAATGGAGTTCACCAGAGCTTCACAGGTTGCCACTGGAGTCCTCTTCTACCCCTCCATGACAACATCACGAAGCTGGTGGATGTTAGAGACCTTGCGCTCCTCAACCTTCCGTTTGAGAATGCCCCACAGATGCTCAATAGGGTTTAGGTCTGGAGACTAGGTGTGCACCGAATGGGTGTTTTGGTGCCGAAACCAATACCGAAAATGAAAAATACACTAGGCCGAAAACCGAAACCGATACCGAAACTGACCGAAACCAAAAATGACCATTTATAAAACATATTTTTATATAAAAATTTATTTTTATATTTTAAATAAAACGTATACATTTTTATATAACACATTGCTAATAGTATTAGCAAAATTTCCACGCGGTGCACCTCTAGCAGATATGATACAGGAGATGGTCAGAGACTGCAGACATAGTACAGGAGATGATCAGAGACTGCAGACATAGTACAGGAGATGGTCAGAGACTGCAGACGTGGTACAGGAGATGGTCAGAAACTGCAGACGTGGTACAAGAGATGGATAGTATACAAAAAATGTGTAGCGCTAAAACAGCAAGATACCTTAAAACTAATAAGTTTAAAAGGCCTAAACATAAATTATAATGCACACATATAAATGTATCACATATAAAGTGGTTCAAATGGACAGACAGTGAGTTGGAACTGAATGGGTCACTCCCAAAAGTGAGGTGAGGAGCGCCTTCACCAAAATACAGCAGAAAAGTTTTGGAGGGTGATGTTCTGCAGTCACTTAAAAAAGTCTCATCACTATATTGAATACTCCATACATAAACCAAATTCTCATATCACACCACTGTGTCTTTCAAAACATGCAGTGCACTTAGATGTTGCAGATGGGAGCTTACCGGAGGGTTTGAACCCAAAACAGCGTATACTGTGAGGGTCAAACCAGCTTTTATTGCACCCTGGCAATGGTGGGAAGATCTTGGCAGCCTGAGGGTATTGAGAGAGGCTTTTCTAAAGGCGTATCTTCTCCACACATATTATTGGATATCTCCACATAGGGTTCATAAAGGGTACAAAAGGGACTACATAGTGTGATACCGTAGACACCGTATTTATTAAAAATCAAAGAAATACACTTACATGATAAAGTTAGTAAAAAAGCACTTGTACATAAAAGGGGCGGCAGTGGAGTCCTCCCGACGCGTTTCGTCTGAGTAGACTTCGTCCTGGGGTACCCTCCACTGCAGCCCGACTCCCTAATATAGGAACTGTGTTCATCTTGATGTGACTCCAGCCCGTTCAATTCCAAAAACCGCACTTCCGGGTTGTCCAAGATGGCGGACCCGCGTGCGTTCCAGACCTCGTTTTAGTGGGTGTGTTCATGCGTTCCACCCTCCAAAACGGAAGTCCGATGTTCCCCGTATATTCTGATAATAAAAATCATTACCTTATTATAATGTAGCATTAAAAGTACTCATAGGTTAGAGTGTTTGCTGATTTGTAAAGATAGTTAGCGTCGGTTCGTGTCCACAATGTGAATCAGCGAGATCTCGGCACGTCTCGCGATGTGACGCTATGGCGTCACGCCGCTAAGACGGAAATACTCACATGGAGTACTTCGCTTGCGTTCCACTGGTGGTTAACCAGAAGGTCCCGGATCATAGCCTATCGCGTGATGTGACGCTGTGACGTCACGGCGCGAACACGGAATTAATCATGTGGATCAACCACTTGCGTTCCACTGACCAAAGGTCCACAGTGAACCAACGGGTTGAAATTAGCTTCACTTTAAATAGCTTGTGTGTCAGTTACTAAGTAAAGAACTGGAAGCCAGTGATTCCTCACGTAACATGCACCTTAAGGGGGCGATGTAATGGTGGTGTAAGAAACCTGATGGAGCCCAGTCACATGTTAAATATTATAGCTGGGAGGGAGCAAAAGATGTATATCTGTAACCCCATATGTTACAGATAATTAAAACATATGGGGTTACAGATATACATCTTTTGCTCCCTCCCAGCCAATTAAAACATATGGGGTTACAGATATACATCTTTTGCTCCCTCCCAGCTATAATATTTAACATGTGACTGGGCTCCATCAGGTTTCTTACACCACCATTACATCGCCCCCTTAAGGTGCATGTTACGTGAGGAATCACTGGCTTCCAGTTCTTTACTTAGTAACTGACACACAAGCTATTTAAAGTGAAGCTAATTTCAACCCGTTGGTTCACTGTGGACCTTTGGTCAGTGGAACGCAAGTGGTTGATCCACATGATTAATTCCGTGTTCGCGCCGTGACGTCACAGCGTCACATCACGCGATAGGCTATGATCCGGGACCTTCTGGTTAACCACCAGTGGAACGCAAGCGAAGTACTCCATGTGAGTATTTCCGTCTTAGCGGCGTGACGCCATAGCGTCACATCGCGAGACGTGCCGAGATCTCGCTGATTCACATTGTGGACACGAACCGACGCTAACTATCTTTACAAATCAGCAAACACTCTAACCTATGAGTACTTTTAATGCTACATTATAATAAGGTAATGATTTTTATTATCAGAATATACGGGGAACATCGGACTTCCGTTTTGGAGGGTGGAACGCATGAACACACCCACTAAAACGAGGTCTGGAACGCACGCGGGTCCGCCATCTTGGACAACCCGGAAGTGCGGTTTTTGGAATTGAACGGGCTGGAGTCACATCAAGATGAACACAGTTCCTATATTAGGGAGTCGGGCTGCAGTGGAGGGTACCCCAGGACGAAGTCTACTCAGACGAAACGCGTCGGGAGGACTCCACTGCCGCCCCTTTTATGTACAAGCGCTTTTTTACTAACTTTATCATGTAAGTGTATTTCTTTGATTTTTAATAAATACGGTGTCTACGGTATCACACTATGTAGTCCCTTTTGTACCCTTTATGAACCCTATGTGGAGATATCCAATAATATGTGTGGAGAAGATACGCCTTTAGAAAAGCCTCTCTCAATACCCTCAGGCTGCCAAGATCTTCCCACCATTGCCAGGGTGCAATAAAAGCTGGTTTGACCCTCACAGTATACGCTGTTTTGGGTTCAAACCCTCCGGTAAGCTCCCATCTGCAACATCTAAGTGCACTGCATGTTTTGAAAGACACAGTGGTGTGATATGAGAATTTGGTTTATGTATGGAGTATTCAATATAGTGATGAGACTTTTTTAAGTGACTGCAGAACATCACCCTCCAAAACTTTTCTGCTGTATTTTGGTGAAGGCGCTCCTCACCTCACTTTTGGGAGTGACCCATTCAGTTCCAACTCACTGTCTGTCCATTTGAACCACTTTATATGTGATACATTTATATGTGTGCATTATAATTTATGTTTAGGCCTTTTAAACTTATTAGTTTTAAGGTATCTTGCTGTTTTAGCGCTACACATTTTTTGTATACTATCTATCTGTTGGGCAACGATTCTAGTTGTGGTGTTAGCTGCTTATAAGATTTTTTGACTATTCAGAGTAAGCGCAAATCTATTATTGGTGCGAATTGTGGTACAAGAGATGGTCAGAGACTGCAGACATGGTATAGGAGATGATCAGAGATTGCAGGACGTGGTACAGGAGATGGTCAGAGACTGCAGGACGTGGTACAGGAGATGGTCAGAGACTGCAGGACGTGGTACAGGAGATGGTCAGAGACTGCAGGACGTGGTACAGGAGATGGTCAGAGACTGCAGGATGTGGTACAGGAGATGGTCAGAGACTGCAGGACGTGGTACAGGAGATGGTCAGAGACTGCAGACGTATTACAGGAGATGGTCAGAGACTGCAGACGTGGTACAGGAGATGGTCAGAGACTGCAGACGTGGTACAGGAGATCAAGCAGCCTCACCAGTGTCCATCAAATGCAGCCTGCCAGTGCCCAGCAGCCTACCAGTGCCCATCATTTGCAGCCTGCCTGTGCCTCACCAGTGCCCAGCAGCCTACCAGTGCCCATCATGTAGCCTGCCTGTTCCTCACCAGTGCTCAGTAGCCTACCAGTGCCCATCGTGAAGCCTGCCTGTGCCTCACCAGTGCCAAGAAGCTTACCAGTGCCCATCATGCAGCCTGCCTGTGCCTTACCAGTGCCCAGCAGCTTACCAGTGACCATCATGCAGCCTGCCTGTACCTCACCAGTGCCCATCATGCAGCCTGCCGTAGTATGTCAGACAGGATCAGGAAAGGGCAGTGTTAGCAAGGCAAAGCCAAGAACAGTGCCCTATCTATGGTGGAAAGCTGTCAGCACACCGCGTTAAGGAGCGGCTTGTCGGTATGATCAGCGGGAGGAGCATTATCAGTGTGCAGCGCCGCGGGGGTTAAGAGCGTTAACGTAAGCTTCACCGAGCGGGCTCACTGTTTCTAACAGCATGTCAAAACAATAAGTCCTGCGCTCTTAACCCCCGTGGCACTGCACACTGATAATGCTCCTCCCACTGATCATACCGACAAGCCGCTCCTTAACGCGGTGTGCTGACAGCTTTCCTTCATAGAGCACTGTTTTTCTTTCTGCCTTTCAGTCGCCTCATCGAGGAGGGAGGGAGGGGAAGAGAGAGGAGAGGACTGGATGGGGGCGCTCCAGAATGACACCCCTGTAGTGGGCGGCACCAGGGGCGGGGCCCAGGCCCCATCCCATTTTTGGCACCATTATCGGCAAGAATTCTCTTTCGGCAAATTGCCGAAAAGGCCATTTTCGGCTGATATGTTTCGGCGGCAGAAATTTCGGTGCATCCATACTAGAGACATGCTTGGCCAGTCCACCACCCTTACCCTCAGATTCTGTAGCAAAGCAGTGGTTGTCTTGGAGGTGTGTTTGGGGTTATGTTGATATTCTGCCCTGTGGCCCAGGTCTATGAAGGGAGGGGATCATGCTCTGCTTCAGTATGTCACAATACATGTTGGCATTCATGGTTCCCTCAATGAACTGTAGCTCCCCAGTGCCGGCAGCACTCATGCAGCCCCAGACCATGACACTCCCACCACCATGCTTGACTGTAGGCAAGACACACTTGTCTTTGTACTCCTCATCTGGTTGCTGCCACACATGCTTAAAACCATCTGAACCAAATAAGTTTATCTTGGTCTCCTCAGACCACAGGACATGGCTCTTGTAATCCATGTCCTTAGTCTGCTTGTCTTTAGCAAACCGTTTGCGGGCTTTCTTGTGCAATATCTTTAGAAGAGGCTTCCTTCTGAGACGACAGCCATGCAGACCAATTTGATGCAGTGTGCGGCGTATAGTCTGAGCACTGACATGCTGACCCCTTCAACCTCTGCAACAATGCTGGCAGCACTCATACGTCCATTTCCCAAAGACAACCTCTGGATATGACGCTGAGCACGTGCACTCAACTTCTTTGGTCAACCATGGTGAGGCCTGTTCTGAGTGGAACCTGTTCTGTTAAACCACTGTATGGTCTTGGCCATCGTGCTACAGCTCAGTTTCAGGGTCTTGGCAATCTTCTTATAGCCTAGGCCATCTTTATGTAGAGCAACAATCCTTTTTTTTTTCAGATCCTCAGAGAGTTCTTTACCATGAGGTGCCATGTTGAACTTCCAGTGACCAGTATGAGAGAGTGAGAGCGATAACACCAAATTTAACACAACTGGCTCCCCATTCACACCTGAGACCTTGTAACACTAATGAGTCACATGTGAGCATTGAGGGAAAATGGCTAATTGGGCCCAATTTGGACATTTTCACTTAGGGGTGTACTCACTTTTGTTGCAGTGGTTTAGACATTAATGGCTGTGTGTTGAGTTAATTTGAGGGGACAGCAAATTTAAGCTGTTATACAAGCTGTAAACTCACTAATTTACATTGTAGCAAAGTGTCATTTCTTCAATGTTGTCACGTGAAAAAATAAAATAAAATATTTACAAAAATGCGAGGGGTGTGCTCACTTTTGTTAGATACTGTACATATTCTCAATATATTTGCAATTGGAAGAAATATAAGGCCTCATTCGCACAGGGTGTATCAATGCATACTCTGTACAAAGGCCGTGTTTACCTCTACCGGGGTTCACAGGTGTTCTGTGCATTCCAATGCAGGCAGTCCCATTCATGTCTCTTGGGACTCAGTGATTGCATGGACACAGTCACTGCTCCCAATTGGACAGCCACATGGGTGCGTGGTCCAGAATGCAGACAGTGTGAGTTCAGGGCTGTGCATCCACATGGATGTCAACTTGGGCTTCAGCTGTGTCCCTGTAACCACTGCGCTCCATTAGGCGTGAACAGGACTGCCAGCATGGGGATATATGGAACACCTGTGAATCCCTGTACAGGTAATTACGGCCTTTGCACAGGCCATGCATTGATACGCCCTGTGTAAATTAGGCCTAACTTGCATAAATACATTAATTTTTATTAATAATAATAATAAAAATATTTCTATGCCACTTTCAAAAAAATACCAAATGATCCAAATAAACTCCCTCCCTTGTGATAGAGAAGATAGCAGTGCTGTCTTACAAAGAACAATCTGTGATATACATACTATACTGCAAAAAATCCAAACAAACATAAATTTCAAGAAATTAAAATAGAAAATGTCTAAAATAGAAAATAAATAGAGGATAAAAAATGAAAGAATACCCATTGTTGTCCTTGTGTAGAAAAATATTATTAATACACATAAAAGTCCACTGTGACAGATCCAACCAGGCCTCCTGACTATGCCTTCAGACTTGGCATTTGAGGGAGCAAGATGACATTACCACATTTAACAGTCAAGGAAGCCATGATGGTCTCTGCCAACTTGGAACTCAGTGAGAAGATGTATGTAAAAAGAAAGCTACTTGCTGTCCAGGCCTTTTCTGGAACTGTTTAAAAGTTTAAATCAGTATTTTTTGCTAGAAAATACCCTATAGAATAAAATGGTGGTTGTTGCAATATTTTATGTCACACTGTATTGGAGCAGTGGTCTTTCAAATGCAATTTTTTGAAAAAAATACACTTTAAGGATTAAAAAAAATAAAAAAAAAACAGTAAAGGTAGCCCATTTTTTATTTGTATAAGGCCCCTTTCACACGATCGGACCGTTCAGGTCCGCCTGTCAGTTTTGACGGCGGACCTGAACGGGCGCTCCATGTTAGTCTATGGAGCGTCGGATGTCAGCGGAGACATGTCCACTGACATCCGACCCGGTCCGATCCGCTAAAAGCAGACGGATGGCCCTACGTCCAGGTCCGTCGCTGGCGGATCGGATCAGGTGAGATCTGATGAAAACGGACATGCTGTCCGTTTTCATCCGATCCCTCCATAGGCGGCAGCGGCGCCTGACAAGCCCCTCCCCGCTCAGTGAGCAGAGAGGGACCTGTCATCCGCCGGCTCAGCGGAGATCAACGGACAGATCTCCCGCTGAGCTGGCGGACCGAGGCGGGCTCCGTAGAAACGGAGTCCGCCTTGTGTGAAAGGGGCCTAATGTGAAAGATGATGTTATGCTGAGTAAATAAATACCTAACATGTTATGCTTTAAAACTGCGCACGCTCGTGGAATAGTGACAAACTACAGTACTTAAAAATCTCCATAGGCAATGCTTTAAAATATTTACAGGTTACTTGTTGAGAGTTACAGAGGTGTACCTCACATGTGTGGTTTAAACACTGTTTGCTTCTGCGTGAGAGTACGGGGGGATGGGGACTTAAAATTTTTTTTTTTTTTGCTTATTTATTTTACTTTTTATTCCCGCCGTCTTTTAAAGCGATCCCATGGTGAATCCACCACCAGGATCAAAGTAATGACGTATATATACTGTGGGCGGTTGTCATGTGGTTATTGAGATTAGGCAGCCCTGAGTCTTCTTGAATAGTGGTGCAAAACTGTCTGGGTGGGCACTGACCTGAATCACCTAGGCTTGTCTAGGTGACAATTAACTTACTGTTTATGTTTATGTTGGCTGTTCCTTAGAAGTGCTAATGATATTACTGTTTACAATTTGCCTTGTTTAGGATAATGTGATCAAGCTCTTACATGATTTTGTGTGGTATATATTCTGTGTGATAAAGGGAGTTCCAGTTTGCACCTAAGCTAGTGTCATCCAGTTCTTGGTTGCAATATTCAGCTATAATGTCTGGTTCATGGTTCCAGAGTGTGGGAAGCTGTATCTTGACGGAGGCACCCAGGTTGGGTGCCAAGTGGTCCGTCACATCCACTTTTTGGATAGTCCTAATGGACCCTGTGAAAATCTTCTCAATACTGTGTAATCTTCATACCACATGCCCAAGTGTCACCAGCTCTCTGTGGGACACTCACTCCCCCAGATTATATTGCCTCACATTCTTCATAATGCGCTTTATCTCTTTAGTAAATTCACTCCACCATCGGGACTCTCCAGATCAAGTTGCTCATATGCATAACAATTTTGCTCACAAGAAAAAGGGAAAAAACAAAGGAACTCCAATAATGTTAAAAAAAAAAAATGGATTTCCCATATGCCTCAAATTACACTCACAAGCCAAAAAATCTTTATAGCCTTCATACTGATTGCAATCCCTGGACACGGTTGTGATGATGAAACGCATCGGGACGTGGCTGTACGGCAACCAGAAGTGACAGAGCAGTGGTCGGGTGAGACGCCGAGTTCACCGACCTGGCTAAGTCTTTCTAGTCACTGTAGCGACTTTATACAGTATGAAGGCTATAAAGATTTGTTGGCTTGTGAGTGTAATTTGAGGCATGTGGGAAATAAATGGTGTTTTTAACATATTATACTATTGGAGTTCCTTTGTTTTTTTTCCCCCTTTCTTATGACCAAAATTGTTTTGCATATGAGCAATTTGATCTGGAGAGTTCCGATGGTGGAGAAAATTTACTCAAGAGATAAAGCTCATTATGCTGAATATGAGAATGTGAGGCAATATAACCTGATGAGTGAGAGAGTGCTACTGGGAGCTGGGAACACTTGAGCACGTGGTATGGTGTGACGATTACACTGTATTGTATTTGATAGGGTCCATTAGGACTATCAAAAAGTTGACTTATATGTGTATTAATAATATTTTTCTACACAAGGACAACACTGGGTGTTCTTTCATTTTTAAATCTCACAATACACCCCAAAAGAAACTTCAATAGTACGTCATTAAATAGGTGGCAGGCTTGCCCATCCCGTGGGCCTCCAGATGTGGAACTAAAGGTCTATGAATGTTTTGTGATACACCTACGGAAAGCTACAGCTGATGTGGAAGCAAAAAAAAAACAACAACCTCTGGCTGGTAGGGAATCTGTGATCTCAGCATGACTACAACTGTAGAGGAACTAGAGGACACAGTGTTTCCAGCCTTCAACCATCACAGAATCAGAGATCCCAGCCTTCAACCATCACAGAAACAGAGATCCCAGCCTTCAACCGTCAGAGAATCAGAGATCCCAGCCTTCAACCGTCAGAGAATCAGAGATCCCAGCCTTCAACCGTCAGAGAATCAGAGATCCCAGCCTTCAACCGTCAGAGAATCAGAGATCCCAGCCTTCAACCGTCAGAGAATCAGAGATCCCAGCCTTCAACCGTCAGAGAATCAGAGATCCCAGCCTTCAACCGTCAGAGAATCAGAGATCCCAGCCTTCAACCGTCAGAGAATCAGAGATCCCAGCCTTCAACCGTCAGAGAATCAGAGATCCCAGCCTTCAACCGTCAGAGAATCAGAGAATCAGAGATCCCAGCCTTCAACCGTCAGAGAATCAGAGATCCCAGCCTTCAACCGTCAGAGAATCAGAGATCCCAGCCTTCAACCGTCAGAGAATCAGAGATCCCAGCCTTCAACCGTCACAGAATCAGAGATCCCAGCCTTCAACCGTCAGAGAATCAGAGATCCCAGCCTTCAACCGTCACAGAATCAGAGATCCCAGCCTTCAACCGTCACAGAATCAGAGATCCCAGCCTTCAACCATCACAGAATCAGAGATCCCAGCCTTCAACCGTCACAGAATCAGAGATCCCAGCCTTCAACCATCACAGAATCAGAGATCCCAGCCTTCAACCATCACAGAATCAGAGATCCCAGCCTTCAACCCTCAGCCCCGGTTCACACAGGGGCGACTTGTCAGGCGACCTAGCCGCCTGACAAGTCGCCTCCCATTCTATACAATGGAACCGTTCTAATAGGAGCGACGCAAGTCGCTCCGACTTAGAAAAAGGTTCCTGTACTACTTTGGGGGCGACTTGCATAGACTTCTATAAAGAAGTCGTTTTGCAAGTCGCCGTGGCAGTCGTGTGCAGGTCGCCTCGGTGAGGCGACCTGCAAGTCATGCCGCCCCTGTGTGAACCGGGGCTCACAGAATCAGAGATCCCAGCCTTCAACCGTCACAGAATCAGAGATCCCAGCCTTCAACCGTCACAGAATCAGAGATCCCAGCCTTCAACCGTCACAGAATCAGAGATCCCAGCCTTCAACCGTCACAGAATCAGAGATCCCAGCCTTCAACCGTCACAGAATCAGAGATCCCAGCCTGTAAACATCACAGAATCAGAGATCCCAGCCTTCAACCATCACAGAATCAGAGATCCCAGCCTTCAACCGTCACAGAATCAGAGATCCCAGCCTTCAACCCTCAGCCCCGGTTCACACAGGGGCGACTTGTCAGGCGACCTAGCCGCCTGACAAGTCGCCTCCCATTCTATACAATGGAACCGTTCTAATAGGAGCGACGCAAGTCGCTCCGACTTAGAAAAAGGTTCCTGTACTACTTTGGGGGCGACTTGCATAGACTTCTATACAGAAGTCGTTTTGCAAGTCGCCGTGGCAGTCGTGTGCAGGTCGCCTCGGTGAGGCGACCTGCAAGTCATGCCGCCCCTGTGTGAACCGGGGTTCACAGAATCAGAGATCCCAGCCTTCAACCGTCACAGAATCAGAGATCCCAGCCTTCAACCGTCACAGAAACAGAGATCCCAGCCTTCAACCGTCACAGAAACAGAGATCCCAGCCTTCAACCGTCACAGAAACAGAGATCCCAGCCTTCAACCGTCACAGAATCAGAGATCCCAGCCTTCAACCGTCACAGAATCAGAGATCCCAGCCTTCAACCGTCACAGAATCAGAGATCCCAGCCTTCAACCGTCACAGAATCAGAGATCCCAGCCTGTAAACCGTCACAGAATCAGAGATCCCAGCCTGTAAACCGTCACAGAATCAGAGATCCCAGCCTGTAAACATCACAGAATCAGAGATCCCAGCCTTCAACCGTCACAGAATGAGATCCCAGCCTTCAACCGTCACAGAATCAGAGATCCCAGCCTTCAACCGTCACAGAATCAGAGATCCCAGCCTGTAAACATCACAGAATCAGAGATCCCAGCCTTCAACCGTCACAGAATCAGAGATCCCAGCCTTCAACCGTCACAGAATCAGAGATCCCAGCCTTCAACCGTCACAGAATCAGAGATCCCAGCCTTCAACCGTCACAGAATCAGAGATCCCAGCCTTCAACCATCACAGAGTCAGAGATCCCAGCCTTCAACCGTCACAGAATCAGAGATCCCAGCCTGTAAACATCACAGAATCAGAGATCCCAGCCTTCAACCGTCACAGAATCAGAGATCCCAGCCTTCAATCGTCACAGAATCAGAGATCCCAGCCTTCAACCGTCACAGAATCAGAGATCCCAGCCTTCAACCGTCATAGAATCAGAGATCCCAGCCTGTAAACATCACAGAATCAAGAGATCCCAGCCTTCAACCGTCACAGAATCAGAGATTCCTGCCAACTGTCACGGAACCAGAGATCCCAGCATGCCTTGTGCCTGGACCCTGAAACCAGCATTCCTCATGAGTCTGATTCTGGACCGGGCATTCCGGTGTAGTTCAGAGCCGTCCTGCGGTTGGTCAGATCAAGTCTCCCTGCCCCATGGCCCCGCCCAGCACTCACCAGTCTCTCAAGCTGCGTTGCAGCTCCCCGATCCGTTCTTCCAGCCCGGCGTCCTCCCGGAACCGTTCAGCAGAGCCCATCATCCCCGATCACCGTCCCCCCGGATCCGCTCTATTCCATCCACTGAACACTAACTGGAGGATGTACTACCCACAATACAATGCGAAGAGTCATGGCCGCTGGTAGCCATAGAAACCGGAGAAGCGAAGTTGGTCACATGACTATTACAGTTGGTCACATGACCTCTTTGGTTGTAGGTGATTGGTGTGCTGAGATGTTGTGGTATTTACAGCTTAGACCTGCTGGAGGATGCTGTCATGTGCTGTCCATGTAGAGACCAGATCATCGGAAGGGAGAAGATGTGCGGGCAGGATCGTGTACAATACACAAGATCATTCATTAACCCATCATTCATGTATCCATTAATACATCATTCATCCCCCATTTATCCATAATTCATTCATCCTTCATTTATCCATAATTCATTCATCCCCCATTTATCCATGATTCATTCATCCCCCATTCATCCATGATTCATTCATCCCCAATTTATCCATGATTCATTCATCCCCCATTTATCCATGATTCATTCATCCCCAATTTATCCATGATTCATTCATCCCCCATTTATCCATGATTCATTCATCCCCCATTTATCCATGATTCATTCATCCCTCATTTATCCATAATTCATTCATCCTTCATTTCTCCATAATTCATTCATCCCCCATTTATCCATGATTCATTCATCCCCCATTTATCCATGCTTCATTCATCCCCCATTCATCCATGATTCATTCATCCCCAGTTTATCCATGATTCATTCACCCCCCATTTATCCATGATTCATTCATCCCCCATTTGTCCATGATTCATTCACCCCCCATTTATCCATGATTCATTCATCCCCCATTTATCCATGATATATTCATCCCTCATTTATCCATGATTCATTCATCCCTCATGTATCCATGATTCATTCATCCCTCATTTATCCATGATTCATTCATCCCTCATTTATCCATAATTCATTCATCCTTCATTTATCCATAATTCATTCATCCCCCATTTATCCATGATTAATTCATCCCCAATTTATCCATGATTCATTCATCCCCCATTCATCCATGATCCATTCATCCCCAGTTTATCCATGATTCATTCACCCCCCCATTTATCCATGATTCATTCACCCCCCATTTATCCATGATTCATTCATCCCCCATTTATCCATGATTCATTCATCCCTCATGTATCCATGATTCATTCATCCCTCATTTATCCATGATTCATTCATCCCTCATTTATCCATGATTCATTCATCCCTCATTTATCCATGATTCATTCATCCCTCATTTATCCATCCCCCATTTATCCATCATTCCTTCAGCCTTCATTTATCCATCATTCATTCATCTCCCATTTATCCAACATTCATTTATCCATCCCCCATTAATCCATCATTCATCCCCCATTTATCCATAATTCATTCATCCCCCATTTATCCATGATTCATTCATCCCCCATTTATCCACCATTCATTCATCCCTCATTTATCCATCCCCCATTTATCCATAATTCATTCATCCCCATTTATCCATCATTCATTCAGCCTTCATTTATCTATAATTAATTCATCCTTAATTTATCGATCATTCATTCATTGACGAATTTTTAGGCCTTCCACGATGGAGTTCATGTATGAATGGTAAAAGGGGGTCAGAATACCTATAAACTTTTTAAAGTATAAGGCTGTATAACTGCAAGTCATTCTAATTTACAATCGCTGTTTTCTAGCTGGTCTAAAACTGCTTTGACGTAAAGGGACACTTTTCGGTTGCCATGGACAATCTCAAGTTTCCAGGAAGAAAGAACAGTATATATAATATAAAAGTGCATGCAGGGCACTAGACAAGGCACTAGGGACAAAGGGATGTGAAATGATTTCATACAGTAATGTAATATTACAGATTACAGTGTACTGTATGGGTTATGTATTTTTAACTAATTTGCATTTGCCGCCGGGCTCCGCCCCCGTGTGTCGCAACACTCGCAGAGAACGGAGCCCGGCACAGTAATCAAGCAGAGAATGGAGCCCACAGACACAGCGGGAGCACATTGCAGGATCCTGGGGACAAGGTAAGTAACTTTGCCTGGATACTGTGATGCGATAGAAGGATATGGTTTGTTCATATTTCATATCTGAGGTTTACAACCAGTTTAACCACTTAAAAACCGCGCTATAGCTCAACGACGGCTACAGCACGGCTCAATAACTCTGGGAGGGTGTACATTGACGTCCTCCCAGAATCACGTTCCCACACGCCCCTTGAGCACGCACACGGAAGTATCCTTGATCATCAAGGATCACGGTAAATGGCCGCTAACAGCGGCCATTTACCACGTGATCGCTCCGTCAAATGACGGAGCGTTCACGTGTAAACAAACCGGCGTCATGTCCTGTTCCTCTCTTCCCTCTCTGTACCGATTGCAAGCAGAGAGGGGAGAGATCGGGTGGAGCAGTGCTGTGGGCTGGATGTGTAATGTCCACAGCGCTGATCTGTGCCCATTGCAGCCTCATCCATCCATGCTCAGCCATCTCAGCAATACTCATCCATCCATCCATGCTCAGCAATACTCATCTATCCATCCATGCTCAGCAATACTCATCCATCCATCCATGCTCAGCCATCCATACTCAGCAATACTCATCCATCCATGCATGCTCAGCCATCCATACTCGTCAATACTCATCCATCCATCCATGCTCAGCAATACCCATCCATCCATCCATGCTCAGCCATCCATACTCAGCAATACTCATCCATCTATTCATGCTCAGCCATCCATACTCGTCAATACTCATCCATCCATCCATGCTCAGCCATCCATACTCGGCAATACTCATACATCCATCCATGCTCAGCCATCTCAGCAATATTCATCCATCCATCCATGCTCAGCCATCCATACTCAGCAATGCTCATCCATCCATCAATGCTCAGCCATTCCATCTACCCCCATCCATACTCAGCCATAGTCAGCAATACCCAGCCGTACCCAGCCGTACTCAGCCATACTCATTCATGCTCAGTTATCCCATCCATACTCAGTCATCCACATTCATGGCTCAACCATGCTCAGCCATCCCCATCCACGCCTCATCCATCCTCATTCATTCTCATCCATGCCTCATCCATGCCACATCAGTTCTCATCCATGCCACATCCATGCCACTACAGTGCCTCACAAAAGTGTAATAGGTAGTTAAATTGATTTGAAATGTATGCCCCTAGAACACCTGATGATGCTCCCTGCATGTTGGGCCTCAGTATGTGGCCTGGCTGTAGAAAAGTCTCCCACATGTGGTATCGCCATACTCAGGAGGAGTAGGAAAATCTATTTTGGGGTGTAATTTTTGGTATGTACATGCTATGTGTTAGAAATATTGTATAAATGGACAACTTTGTGTAAAAAAAAAAAATGCGTTTTCATTTTCTTTGTTGTTCAAAAGACTCATTATGCCTCGTAGATTATATGTTGGGGTGTTTTCTTTGCAAAATAGGGTCATTTTTGGGGCGTTTCAATTGTCCTGGCGCTCCAGGGCCTTCAAAAGTGCAAGAAAGAAAGTCAAGAAATTATATGTGTAATTTATGCTCCTAGAACGCCTGATGGTGCTCCCTGCATGTTGGGCCTCTGTATGTGGCCACACTGTGTAAAAGTCTCACACATGTGGTATCACCATATTTAGGAGGAGTAGTAGAATGTGTTTTGGGGTGTAATTTGTGGTATGCATATGCTGTGTGTGAGAAATAACCTGCTAATATGACAATTTTGTGAAAAAAAAAAACCTTGATTTTGCAAAGAATTGTGGGAAAAAAATACAACTTCAGAAAACTCACCATGCCTCTTATTAAATACCTTGGAATGTCTACTTTCCAAAAAAGGGTCATTTGGGGGGTATGTTCAGGTGTTCAGTACTTCAGGTGTGATCAATTTTCAGAGATTGGCATCATAGCTTCTGGACCCTATAACCACTTACAGACCGCCTGCCGTCGTTATACGTCGGTAATTTGAAGAGGGTTTTTGTTATGGCAGCGGCTAGCTGCCATAACCCCGGTATCCTCTTCTTCAGCGGGCGGTCCGCTTTCAGATAAAAGTGGTCTCTGCAGGGGATTCGCCGCAAGGTCACTTTTATTGGCGGCAGGATAGGGCTCCCCCCTCCCGCCGCTTTGATGCCCTCCGCTGCTTAACAGAACTGTCGGTAGCGGCCAAGACAATCAAGTCCTCTTCCATGTATGTGGCATGGAGATGAGTGAGGAGAAGATGGCCCCCATCCATCTCCATACCATTGCAGGGCGGAAGCGACTTCAAAACATTACTTCTGCCCATAGCTCTTAAAGAGACATTTTTTTTTCAAATTACATTTTTTTTTCTTTTTTATTATTATTGCATTTTAGTGTAAATATGAGATCTGAGGTCTTTTTGACCCCAGATTTCAAATTTAAGAGGTCCTGCCATGCTTTTTTTCTATTACAAGGGATGTTTACATTGATTGTAATAGGAATAAAAGTGACACCATTTTTTTGAAGAGCAGTGTAAAAATAAAAGGTAAAATAAATAGGAAAAAAAAAATTTTAAATGCGCCCCGTCCCGCCAAACTCGCATGCAGAAGCAAACGCATACGTGAGCAGCTCCCACATATGAAAACAGTGTTCAAACCACACATGTGAGGTATCGCCGCGATAGTTAGAGTGAGAGCAATAATTCTAGCCCTAGACCTCCTCTGTAACTCAAAACATGCAACCTATAGAATTTTTTCAACACCGCCCATGGAGATTTTTAAGGGTAAAAGTTTGTCACCATTCCATGAGCGGGCACAATTTTGAAGTGTGACGTGTTGGGTATCAATTTACTCTACGTAACATTATCTTTCACAATATAAAAAAAAAATGGGCTAACTTTACTATTGTCTTATTTTTTAATTCAAAAAAGTGTATTTTTTCCAAAAAAAAGTGTGTGTAAGACCGCTGCGCAAATACGGTGTGATAAAAAGTATTGCAACAACCGCCATTTTATTCTCTAGGGTGTTAGAAAAAAAATATATAATGTTTGGGGGGATTCTAAGTAATTTTCTAGCAAAAAAAAATGTTTTTAACGTGTAAACACAAAATCTCAGAAAGAAGCTCGGTCCTTAAAGTGGATGTAAACCCAATGTCATCCTTTCTAAACTACTGCTATAGGGGTTATCTATAAGGATATACATGCCTCCTGCATGTATCTTTACCTGTCAAATGTCTCCCCTCTGTCTGTTATTAGACCCGAAAAACTGCAGATTCTGTGGGTGGGTCTGTTGTCTGGAGCTCGGTGGGTGGAGTCGTGATGTCAGTAGACTCCCCGCCCACCTCTACACTCCTTGTCAATATGCATTTTCTCCTGTGTATTTCTAACACTGAACTTCTGTTATGATCTGTAACATCCAGTGAAAAGACAGGAAAGTAACCACATGACTTCAGCATGCCAAATCATGCTGAGGTGTGGAACAACCAATCCTTGCAGAGCTGCTGAAGAAAGGAGTGGGGGGAGGGAATTAAAAATAATGCCTGTGTCTTAGGCTGCCACTCACAGCAAGGGGGAGTATTTGACAAAGTTTTTCTCAGTTTATCAAGATTTTTCTCACTGAACAATAAAAGAGGATTGCTCAGAGATGGACTAACTCTGTGTGGCAAGACTGGGCTCAAATGATAGGAAATCTTATACTCTACAGTAGGATATCCAAAAAAAAAATTCGGGTTTACATCCATTTTAAGTGGATAACTTTCACACAGACTAAATAATATACACCGATTTGGGTTATTTTTGCCAAAGATATGTAACAGTATAAATTTTGGCCAAAATTTATGAAGAAAAATTACTAATTTGCAAACTTTTATAACAGAAACTTATGCCCTGTACACACGATCGGACATTGATCGGACATTCCGACAACAAAATCCACCAGATTTTTTCCGACGGATTTTGTGCCAAACTTGTCTTGCATACACATGGTCGCACAAAGTTGTCGGAAAATCCGTTTGTTCTGAACGTGGTGACGTAAAACACGTACGCCGGGACTATAAACTGGGCAGTAGCCAATAGCTTTCGTCTCTTAATTTATTCTGAGCATGCGTGGCACTTTGTGCGTCGGATTTGTGTACACATGATCGTAATTTAAACGATCAGATTTTGTTGCTGGAAAATTTTATATCCTGCTCTCAAACTTTGTGTGTCGGAAATTCCGAAGGAAAAAGTCCGATGGAGCCCACACACGATCGGAATTTCCGACAACACAACACAATCCGATCGCACTCTTTCCATCGGAAAATCTGACCGTGTGTACAGGGCATAAGAAAAATGCATTTTTTTTACAGAATTTTTTTTATTTTTTCTTTTATAGTGCAAAAAATAAAAAAAACCCAGTGGTGATTAAATACAACCAAAGTAAAGTTCTATTTATGTGAAAAAAGGACAAAAATTTCATATGGGTACAGTATTGCATGACTGAGTAATTGTCATTCAAAATGTGAGAGCACCGAAAGCTGAAAATTGGTCTGGTTAGGAAGGGGGTTTAAGTGCCCATTGGGTAAGTGGTTAAAGGAAACACACAGATAGCCATTCCTCAGATTTAGAGATCATTCACATGGGGGAAAAAAATGCTGTGTTAAGCCTCGTACACGCGATCAGATTTTCCGCAGACAAAACCTCGGACTTTTGTCCGAAGGGCGTTGGCCAGGAACTTGTCTTGCATACAAATGGCAAGGAATTGTCAGCCAACAAACACGAACATAATGACATACTACGTAGTTTTCCAGCTCTTTAGCGCCACCCTTTGGGCTCCTTCTGCTAATTTCGTGTTAGTAGAAGTTTGGTGAGTATTGATTTGCGCTTTTCATTTCACGCTTTTCATTTCACACTTTTCAGTTTGCTTCTGAACGGCCGTTCGTCAACCAGCCATGTATCAGGAACCATGAATCAGACCGAGACAGAAGTATAGTTAAATCACACTTGTTTAATAATAATAATAAGGTAAACAGAGTAAGCGTAATCAAAACAAGCCAGAGTTCAGTAACCGGATCGGGTAGTCAGCCAAGCAAATGTCAGAGAGCCAGAGATAAACATAGTAGTACAGTAAGCAGGATCAGGAGCCAGAAGGAACGTCAGCCGAGCAAGTCTTCAACAGGAATGCAGGAGAAAGTCTCTGTGATGTTGACAAAGGCGAAGGCAGAGATCAAGTGAGCTGGACGACTTTAAGTAGGCAGGACTGACGAGCAGAATCAACAACAGCTGGGTAACTGTGGAGAGAGATGGGAGCTGGCAATTAGCCGACAGCTGAGGGGCTGGAAGGGCTGAGCACTGCCCTGACAGTACCCCCTCCTCAACGACCCCTCCCCCTCGGAGGACCATCGGGCTTGAGGGGAAAACATCTATGGAAATCACAGAGGAGGACAGGGGCATGTACATCCGAGGATGAGACCCAAGAGCATTCCTCTGGACCGTACCCCTTCCAATGCACCAGGTACTGTATGCGCCCACGGAACCTACGGGAGTCAACAATGGATTGTACTTCATACTCCTCATGGTACTCAACCTGTATAGGGTGAGGACGTGGTACCGAGGTGGTAAAGCGATTGCAGACCAAAGGTTTCAATAAGGAGACATGAAACACATTTGAAGTACAAAACAGATTACTGTGCACACATTCAAGAATGACATTTCATGCAAGGCTAGTTAAAAACACCTGAACATATTAAAAAAAAAATATGGGGGTTTGGTCACACTATATGGTCATATAGTGCTAAGTCCACTTACTGCAACAAAGTACCCAAAATTAGTGGGTCCTACCCTAGTAATAGAATGAAAGATCCTGCGTCTCAACCATGGGAGCCAAACTCAAAAAAAATTTTTTGAATATGTTCAGGTGTTTTTAACTAGCCTTGCAGGAAATGTCATTCTTGAATGTGTGCGCTGTAATCTGTTTCGTACTATTTGTTGGTCTTATAGCAGCACCATCTTGAATTTAAACGCATTTTAGGGTGTGGCCACCAAATATGTTTTTGTATAATGAAAAACATTTGAGATGCGCATACTAGGAGGAAAGTCCAAGGTGTACGCCGCTGGGTTAATCCTGCGAAGGATACGGAAAGGCCCAATAAAACGAGGTGCGAACTTCAAAGAAGGAACACGAAGTCAGAGGTTGTGAGACGACAGCCAGACTCTGTCCCCAATCTGGTAGGAAGGTGCAGGCAGGCGTCTGCGGTCAGCATGGAGTCTGTACCTATCATTAGCATGTTGCAAAGCCTCCTGAACTGGTGCCCAAGTGGAACGAAGACCATGGAGATGCTCCTCTAATGCAGGAATACTCTGCGGAACAAACAAGTCAGGCAACATGGAAGGTTGGAAACCATAATTCACCATAAACGGGGACAATCGGGAAGCAGAATTCAAGGCACTGTTGTGAGCTAACTCTGCCCACAGTAATAGGTCTGACCAGTTGTTATGATGGTCAGAAATATAGCAACATAAGAATTGCTCCAAGGACTGATTGGCTCGTTCTGTGGCCCCATTAGACTGCGGGTGATACGCAGAGGAGAAAGCAAGCTGAATTCCCAAGTGTGCACAAAAGGCTCGCCAGAATCGAGAGACAAGCTGACTACCCCTGTCCGAGACAATCACCTTGGGTAGCTCATGTAAGCAAAAGATCTCCCGAGCAAAAATGAAAGCCAGTTCCTTAGAAGTAGGCAGCTTCTTAAGTGGAATACTATGACACATCTTTGAGAACTGGTCAACCACCATTAGGATAACAGTGTTGCCTTGGAAGTTGGGTAACTCCACAATGAAATCCATAGACAGGTGGGTCCAGGGCCTCTCTCCATTGTTTATGGGTTGTAGGAGGCCCACTGGAAGGTGTCGTGGAGTCTTACTCTGAGCACACATGGAACAGGCAGCTACAAAGGCAGTTACATCAGCCCATACACTAGGTGACCAGAATTGTTGGGAAATGGCCCAAATGAGTTGATTCTTCCCAGGGTGGCCAGCTGCCTTGGGAGAATGGTAAGTCTGGAGCACGGCAGTACGGAGATTCTCTGGGACAAAGCAGCGGTCACAAGGTTTCTCAGGAGGAGCGTGGACCTGAGCAGCAAGAATTTTGTCACCCAAAGGAGAAGTAAGACTGGTGCGAACCGTAGCCAGAATACGATCAGGAGGAATCACAGGAACCGGAACTGACACCAACTTGGAAGTGGAGGAAAATTGTCGTGACAAGGCGTCAGCCCTTACATTCTTAGTACCGGGTAAGAATGAGGCAATGTAATTAAAACTCGACAAGAAAAGAGCCCATCTTGCCCTTCTGGGAGAGAGGCGCTTAGCCTCAGACAAGAATGTGAGATTCTTATGGTCGGTAAGAATGAGAACCGGCACAGTGGTACCTTCAAGGAGATGTCTCCATTCTTTCAGGGCTAAAGTGATCGCCAACAGCTCTCTGTCATCAATCTCATAATTGCACCCTTCAGGTGACAATTTCTTGGAAAAGTAGCCACACGGATCTCAGAGTTAGGACGTTGAGACAGAAGGGTGCCAACTCCAGTCTCAGAAGCATCAACTTCTAGGATAAAAGGCAACGTAGGATTAAGATGTGCCAACACAGGAACAGAAACAATGGCAGCCTTGAGACTCTCAAAGGCCTTAATGGACTCCGGAGACCAACTCTTTGGGTTACCGTCCTTTCTGGTCATATCAGTCAGGGGCTTGACCAGAGACGAGAAGTTACGAATAAACTTCCGATAATAGTTGGCAAGGCCCAAGAAACGCTGCAGAGGACCTAAACCCACGGGTTGGGGCCACTGTAGGACTGCTGAAAGTTTCTCTGGGTCCATCGAAAAACCAGCAGTGGAAATCACATAGCCCAGGAATTTAACCTGTTCACGATAGAACTCGCACTTCTCCAGTTTACAATAGAGATTGTTCTCTCTTGGTTTCTGAAGCACAAGACAGACATCTGTGTGGTGGCTCTCCAGGGACTTGGAAAATATGAGGATATCATCGAGATAAACCACCACACATAACTGCAACAAATTTCGGAGGACATCGTTAATAAATTCCTGAAAAACTGCCGGGGCGTTACAAAGGCCAAAAGGCATTACGAGGTACTCATAATGGCCTGTTCTGGTATTAAACGCAGTTTTGCACTCGTCGCCCTCCTTAATCTGCACGAGATTGTATGCCCCTCTCAAATCAAGCTTTGTGAAAACAGTTGCTCCCTTGAGGCGGTCAAATAACTCTGTAATCAACGGAATCGGGTAGGCATTCTTAATCGTAAAACGATTGAGACCCCTATAATCAATACAAGGTCTCAGTTCACTGCTCCTCTTCTTCACAAAGAAGAAACCAGCACCAGCAGAAGATGAGGATTTGCAGATGAAACCTCGAGAAAGTGTGTCTGCAACATACTCCTCCATGGCCTTATCCTCCAAGATCGACAAAGGGTAAACCTGGCCACGAGCGGGTATGGCACCAGGTTGAAGGTCAATTGCACAATCATAAGGCCGGTGTGGAGGCAAACTAATGGCTTGACCTTTGTCAAAGACATCGCTAAAATTGCGGTACTCCTCCGGCAGGGAGGAGAGTGAAGAGGTGCACAGGACCTTGGCTACCTTCTGGAAGCATGTCTCACTGCATTGTGGTGACCAGGAGAGAACCTCAGCATGGAGCCAATCAAAAGAGGGGTTGTGCCTCTGTAACCAAGGATAACCAATAACCAGAGGAAACTTAGGTGAGGAAATAACTTGGAATTGGATTATCTCATGGTGAAGAGCCCTTACGGCCATGGACAATGGAACCGTCTCATGAGTCACATGGGCAGACTGTAGAGGTCTCCCGTCAAGAGCCTCAATGGCAAGTGGAGTGTCACGCAGCTGCAGCGGAATCGAGTGCTGTGATACAAAGGCAGCATCAATGAACAGGTCTGCAGCCCCAGGGTCGATTAGAGCCTGTATCTCGATGGACGACTCAGCCCAAGAAAGGGTGACCGAAACCAGGGGCTTATCCTTCTGGATAACTGGGGACGAAACAACGCCATCTAAGGTCTGTCCATGACTGGACCTCAAGGTTCGGGCATTCCCTGAACGGGTAGGACAAGACTTCAAAAAGTGACCTGCCTGGCCACAATAAAGGCACAATCTCCCCCTCCTCCTAAAGGCTCTCTCATCCACAGAGAGACGCGTGAAGCCCAAGTGCATGGGTTCATCTTCACTGACCGACTCGGTACCAGGAGGCATGGGAGGTGAGGGAGGCACGGGTGGGACTGCAAAGCTCGGAGGCAAACGTACAGGAGGCTTCCGCAAGCGCTCCTTAAAAGAGAGTCTTTCTCTGAGTCTGGAGTCAATGAGGATGGCAAACGTGATCAACCTCTCCAGCTCAGTGGGTAAATCTCGGGCTGCTATCTCATCATTGATGGAATCCGAGAGACCATGAGAAAAAGCAGCCGCAAGGGCCTCATTGTTCCATGCAACCTCTGCTTCCAGAGTACGTAATTCAATGGTGTAGTCAGCAACAGTTCTCGTACTCTGGTGATGGACATGGGGCACTTGGCAGCAGAAGTGGAGCGTGCAGGAACGTCAAATACCCTTTTAGAAGAGGCCACAAAGTCAGGGTAACTCAAGACAACAGGTTTTTGCATCTCCCATAGAGTGTTTGCCCAGGCCAAGGCAAAGAAAAGCAGAAAGCAAAGATATCACGAAACCTACTTTGCCATGGGAAATGCCTGGGGCAGCATCTCAAAGTAAATCTCAACCTGGCTGAGAAACCCTCTGCATTGAACTGGATTGCCCCCAAATCGCTGGGGAAGCGGAGCGGAACCAGACATACCTTTTATAGAGGTAATACTTGAGGCGGGTGCCTGCACAGAGACTGGCGCAGCAGCAGGGACAGCATGCAACTCAGTTTGTACCGGAGCAGCCACAGTGGGAGTTTCCAGGTGAGCCGTGCGACTCAGGAGCGTTTGTAATGCTATGGCAAACTGATCCATGCTTTGATCTTGCTCATCCAATCTGGAAAAAATATTACCAACAAGTGGATTGACTGTATCTTCTGAATTCGTGGCCTTCGCCTAGGGCTGGGGAAAAACTCGATTTAAATCTTGAATTGAGAGGTCAAATCGATTCAAAATTTTAGCAAATCGATTTTTTTATATATTTTTTTTTTTCACCAGGACCGGCGCTAACACGGCGCCGGTCCTGAGGAGCTGCGGCAGGAGTTTTTAGGCGAGGCCGCGGCTTCGGCCTAGTCTGCGAGGTCGGAAGCCGCGGACTAGGCCGAAGCCGCGGCCTCGCCTAAAAACTCCTGCCCACAGCTCCTCAGGATCAGCGCGGTGTCCAAAAAAAAAAAAACTTGATTCAAATCGTGAATCGAGTTTTTTTTTTTTTAAAATCACAGATTTTTTTTTTTGAGAAAATCGCCCAGCTCTACCATCAGGAACCATGAATCAGACCAAGACTGAAGTATAGTTAAATCAATCACACTTGTTTAATTAATAATAATAATAATAATAATAATAATAATAATAAAGTAAACAGAGTAAGCGTAGTCAAAACAAACCAGAGTTCAGTAACCAGATCGGGTAGTCAGCCAAGCAAATGTCAGAGAGCTAGAGATAAACATAATAGTACAGCAAGCAGGATCAGGAGCCAGAAGTAACGTTAGCCGAGCAAGTCTTCAACAGGAACGCAGGAGAAAGTCTCTGTGAAGTTGACAAAGGCGAAGGCAGAGATCAAGTGAGCTGGACGACTTTAAGTAGGTAGGACTGATGAGCAGAATCAACAACAGCTGGGTAACTGTGGAGAGAGATGGGACCTGGCAATTAGCGGACAGCCGAGCGGCCAGCTCAGAGAAGGAAGGGCTGAGCCCAGCCCTGACACCATGTTGCGGAATCGGAGGAGATAACGTGTTATTATTGGCCTTGGAGTTATTACTATGACCCAAGTCCAGTCCAGGAACAGGAGGAGGATTTCTTGGACCAAAAATTGGTTGCTTTATTAATCATGACCAATTATGTCATATGCCTTTGCTTCGGGAGCTCCAGGAGAATAATCCAGATGATTTTCGGAATCATCTCCGGATGACGGACCCCTGCTTTCACCAACTCTTGGCATTGTTGACCCCCTATATTAAGAAGCACGACACATGCATGAGGCTTTTATTTTATATTTTGGTTGAATAATGATTTGATTTGGTATATTTTCTATATTTTTGGATGCATAGAATGCACTTTTTGGTTAAGTTCTATTGGCAGATAGCATGTCTAATTTTATTTGTTTTCCTTTTTTAATGTACAATAAAAAAAGCTGTGTAGAATAATATTTGTGTTTTCCTTCAAATCAGTTTGGGAGTAGGCAGTTACATTTTAAACAATACAATGTAAAATTAACAAGGGACACCAACATAGTTGTATCTTTGATCTTAAAAAGCAGCTTCATTATTATCCTATTAAAGAAGAAGAGACTTGTGCGCTGCATTTCGAGATTTCATAATTTGCCAGGTCACGAATGTTAATTCTCCATTACGATCGCTAGTTTACAAGATTGACTGCTTCTGGTTCGTCCTTGCTTCCGAGCATGCGTGTTTGTACCTTGGACTTTTGTCCGACGGACTTGTGTACACACGCTCGCAAAATCCGACAACAGACCATTGTCCACGAAAAATTTTAAAGCCTCCAAGATTTGTCAGTGGGAAATCCGACAACAATTGTCCGATGGAGCATACAAACGGTCGGATTTTCCGCCAACAGCCTGTCATCACACATTTTCCGTCGGAAAATCTGATCGTGTGTACGAGGCTTAAGTTTTGTAACACAGCACTAAAGTAATCAATGAGCCCATACACTCAGCTGCATCTACATACAAAAATGTGTGCTGCACAAAAAAGTAGGACACAGCTGCAGATTTTACATGCATACAGTATCTCACAAAATTGAGTACTCCTCTCACATTTTTGTAAACATTTTATTTTAACTTTTCATGTGAAAACACTGAAGAAATGACACTTTGATACAATGTAAAGTAGTAAGTGTAAAGCTTGTATAACAGTGTAAATTTGCTGTCCCCTCAAAATAACTCAGCACACAGCCATTAATGTCTAAACCACTGGCAACAAAAGTGAGTACACCCTAAGTGAAAATATCCAAATTGGGCCCAATTAGCCATTTTCTCTCCCCGGTGTCATGTGACTCATTAGTTAGGTCTCAGGTGTGAATGGGGAGCAGGTGTTTTAAATTTAGTGTCATCGCTCTCACTCTCTTACTGGTCACTGGAAGTTCAAAAGAATTGTTGTTCTACATAAAGATGGGAATAAAAGTATCCCTCGCACTACTAGGAGTAACTAGTGAATGTGGCTAGTGACAGAAATCAAGTGATAAAATGTGTATATAATGCAGTAAAACCTAAATGTGTATCACAAAACACAAAAACATGTAAAATCTGTATAAAGTGATCTTGCGCAAAAATAAATATCACTGTAAAGACACTGTGATTAAATACCAAACATATAAAAAAATATATCGTTGAAAAAATAAAAAATATATATATCTCCACGTGGAGTCAAATAATATTCAATATAAATATAGATGTGCAAAAGTACAATAAAGTGTTCAAAATGTTCCTGGATCACGTGAACAAAATATCACAAAAGATGTATATTAAGACCAAGTAGTCCTCTAAAACTAGTGAAAATAAAATAAACTTCTGCCGAATTCACAGGCTGATGAATCTGATATATGTGATGTTGGGTGAGCAAAAACACCTATAATAGGGCGTACACACGGTCGGACTTTGTTCGGACATTCCGACAACAAAATCCTAGGATTTTTTCCGACGGATGTTGGCTCAAACTTGTTTTGCCTACACACGGTCGCACAAAGTTGTCGGAATTTCCGATCGCCAACCACGCGGTCACGTACACCACGTACGACAAAACTAGAAAAGGCCGGTTCAGAACCAAGCGCGGCACCCTTTGGGCTCCTTTTGCTAATCTCGTGTTAGTAAAAGTTTGGTGAGAGACGATTCGCGCTTTTTCAGACTCGTGGTTTTCAGATCGTTTTCTGCCGTTCAGTTTGTGCTTGTGGGTTTGTATCTGCTCTTCAGTGCGTGCAGCAAGTTCCGCGTGACTTTAGGTAGTCATTGTATTCTTGTTCGATCGTTACTGTTTTTCAGGTCGCTCTTCACAGGCCTTGCTGTTCTTCAGTGCGTTCTGTTACTTCGTTCTGAGCAGCCGACCGTTTTCTAGCCATGTTTCGTATGCGTACTCCTCGTAGAGTTCGTGCTGTGCGGGGGCTTGGTGTTGGGGTTCTGACCTTGACACAAGTCCAGTCCATGAACAGGGTGGGGAGGAGTTCATGGACCAAGAATTGGTTGCTTCAGCGTGACCAGTTCTCTCATATGCCTTTGCTCCGTGAGATCCGTGAGAATAATCCTGATGATTTCAGGAACTTTCTCAGGATGATGGACCCCGTGTTTCACCGTTTGTTGGCTTCGCTGACCCCCTATATCAGCAGGCAGGATACCTGCATGAGGCAAGCCATCACTCCGGAGCAGAGGTTGGTCGCTACCTTGCGGTATTTGGCCACAGGGAGAAGCCTGCAGGACTTAAAGTTCTCGACAGGCATCTCCCCCCAGGCTCTTGTTATCATCATCCCAGAGACCTGTTCTGCCATCATCCAGGTCCTGCAGAAGGAGTATATGAAGGTAAGATTTTTATCCTTTAATATCACATTTTATTGTATTGAATGTTTGATAATATCTTGTATTTCTTTCCTCATTCCCTAATGACCATGATTGTAATATGCTGTGAATGTCCCCTTTGTTCTCATGCATGCTGGATTTTTATGTAATTATTATTTTAGGTCCTTCATACATATTTGCCCTTCAATAACCTCCCCAGCATGGTGTCTCCTGCCCTATATTCACCTCATGTAGTCACTTAACAATGTATTTTATCAGCTCCATAGTAGTGCTTTACCCCAAACACCCCCTAAAATGTTTGGAAATGTTATTTTTTCTTTAAATTCAGGCAGAGTGCCAGAGGCTTTTTCTTGTGGTGTCCCCAAATAATTTTTAGTAACCCTCCCTCCCCCAACTGCTAAGTCAGCTGATCCCAATTCTCTATCTAACCTCAATCATCTATCTGCTGACTTTGCCAAACCCATACACACTATACCCACCTCTTTACTGGTCAGATTTATGGATGAATTCCCCAAAGCATGTAGTGCAAGGGCCTGCCTGTATACTTTCCAATGGTACTGTTTAAAGTTTTTGTATCCTATTATTATCTTGATAGGTAATAGCAGAATGTCCAAATGTCCTCAAATGTGTACAGTGTGTATTTATATCTTTGTATTCAGACACTTCTTACCTGTCCAGTGGTCTGCCAATAGTGTAACTAAGGAGGGGCTGTTCCAAGTAATCCCCATTATTTAGGCATTCATCTCTCAATGAAGTGAAGAGGGTTACCTGTCCAAGATTTACACACACCCCCTATAATGTTAGAAATGGCCCATGAGAGGGGGGGGGAGGGGGAATATGATAAGTGTACCTTATACTTTGGTGTTGTTAAATTCCCCTTAATAAATGCTATCTGGAGGTTGCCCCATAATGTTTGTGTCTAATCTGCTTGCCATGTTTCAGAGTAAAAATAGTAATGTTTATTGTTTTTTCCTCAACAGTTTCCTTCCACGCCACAGGAATGGCAGACTGTGGCCTCCCACTTTGCCGAGCGGTGGGACTTTCCTAACTGCGGAGGGGCAATTGATGGGAAACACGTCCACATCGTCCCACCACCCAACTCGGGGTCGTACTATTATAATTACAAGGGGTTTAATAGTATAGTGATGTTGGCGGTGGTGTCGGCTAATTACGACTTCTTGTATATGGACGTGGGGAAGAATGGCCGGATGTCCGATGGTGGAGTCATCGCACAGACGGAGTTCTACAGGCGTCTCCAGAATGGCAGCTTGGACTTGCCAGCTCCAGAGGACAATGTGGAAGGACTCCCATTTGTATTCGTTGCTGATGAAGCATTTGCGCTGGGGGACCACCTGATGCGGCCATTCCCAATGAGGACCCTCACCCCGGAACAGAGGGTTTTTAATTAGCGGCTGGCCAGAGCCCGAAGAGTGGTGAAGAACACATTTGGAATCCTGGCCAGCCGGTTCCGCCTATTTCTGACACCTATTCATATGGCGGAGTATAAACTGAACCATATAATACTTGCGTGCTGTGTTCTCCATAACTTTTTACGGAAACATTCGGCCAACTATGCTGGCTCAGTTGGGCCTGAGGCCGGAATCCTACATCAAACCACACTGACGACGCTTGAAAGTGGCTGTCCTGGCTTGCCCTCCCTGAGTGCCCATGATGTCCGGTTACACTACCTGGAGTTCTTTGCGGGTAGGGGGGCTATCAATATGCCAGACAATATGTGAAGCCTTTTTATAATAAAAAAAAAAAAAAGAAATTCTTTATGGACATTTACTGCTTGTGTTTGTTTTAGCTGACCCTGACATAAATGTTTTGAGTGCAGAAAATGTCGTGATTGGGTAACCTTATACAAAGCACTGTTGGCTGGTATTTCCTAAATGCAAAAACACATTTCACTACAAGTGCACTTGCAACTGCACTGAAACTGCACTTGTAGTGCAATGAGGATTTGCCCTTAGGAAATAACCACCATTTTTGCATAAAACAGCTATTACATCACCCCAAAAGTGTTGTAGTGTTGAGACAATAATCCACACATTCTTGAGTAAGCCACTTTTTTATACCTGCACAATCACATGTGCATTTACCAAAGGTTTTTAAAACAAACCAACATGTTTGTTGTATAACAATTTTTGCAGTAGCATTAGCAAAATTCGAAATGTCCATTTCAGATAAAACAGGCCTGTGTAAAACCAACAAGAAAGCCAAAAAACTTGAACTTACAAAGTTCACATTAGGTAAAACCTGAAGGCTATATCAGACATCAGTATTTAGGAACTGGGTTTGATATAGCGTTCAGATGGGGGGAAATCACCCCTGGAAAAGCCAAATTTGGAAGATGCACACCAATTAACGAATGTCAACATGTGCTATCTGCCATCAGGGGGGATCAAGGGACGTGTTTTGGGGGAGCAAGCCCTTCCTCAACGCGACTTTATAATTGAGGAAGGGGTTGCACCCCCAAAACGCGTCCATTGATCTGCCGTGATGGCAGATAGCACATGTTGGCACACTGTGTGCATCCTCCAAATTTGGCTTTTCAAAACATTGCAAAAAAATTTAAAAGATTGGACCACAATCCAAAAAGTGATTTTGTGGGGTTTTAAATTCGCCCCAAAACATCAATGATGTTATTATTTTTTTTAATAACATCATTGATTTTTTGCTGGATGTTTTGCAGTTCGGCATTACACCCCATGATCTCCCCGATCAGGATCTGGGCACTTTCTGAAGTAAAGCGTCCCTCACATCACGATCACCTAAAAAGAGAGAAAGAAAAAAAAAACAGGTCTCAAAAATCTGCCACCATCCATCTCTTTTACCTGAGCCTGTGGTCGCAGATACTCACCTGTTGTGGTGCCAATCTCCACCACATCTTCTTCTTCCTCCTGCTCAGCTTGGGTTTGGGGTATTTCACCTTCTTCCAGAGGTGGAGGGTCTCTGGTCTCCTCGGATGAGGGGTGTCCTCTGAGTATTTTCTCCCCTATGTAAAACAAAAATGGTATAATTAGCACACAGATATTTGATGGCCGAACTAGAAATAGGAAACATTGCTTGGAAGTGGGGTACAATTGTCTAGTTTAGCCGAGTTCAAAGATGTCTTTTTTTATTGCCCTTTGTCAAGCTGCAATACTTTACCTGTTTAGTACAAGCTTCACAGATGGAGACCCCCCTATAGTATACACTGGAGCACCTGTGTGGCCCCCTAATAAAAATGGTGTTCTGGGGTCCCACACTAGTGCTCCAGTGTCCAGATGTGAAAACAGCTGCTCAGTGTCCTCTCCTTACACACAATCTAGTTGGCATTTCATTCTAGTAACAAACCCATCTACACAAACAAATATTTGGCATCCAAGTAGGCCCAAAAAAAATGTGGGAAAATGCATATGGCCTAAACAATGGTGTTTTAGAGGCCGAAAGAAAAATGTTTGATACGAACGAATAATGGGCCCATGAACATTAAAGTTGCCCTTTTAAACGTTACAATTAATAAAAGCACATGGAGCAGCACGAACATAATAAAGACAGAAAGAATAGGAACACAGCACAACTACTTACTTTTTTGCTGCACTCTCCAGATCTCTCGGTACTGCTCTGGCTCTCTTAACTTCAGGTCCGACCACCGCTTCCTGAGCTGATCTTTCGATCTTCGTACCCCGAAATTCCTGTGAAGGCTTTTGACCACTTTTGCCATGATCTTTTCCTTTCTGATGTTGGGGTTGGGGTAAGGCCCATACTTTCCGTCATAGTCGGACTTCTTCATGATGTCGACCATCTCCAACATCTCCCCAAAGGACATATTTGTGGCCTTAAAACGTCTCCTTCTGGATCGGGATGTGTCCGGATCCAGGCTTTCCTCCTCCTCCTCCTCGTTGCTAGAATTAGCATGCACCTGCTGTAACTCCGCCATGTGCTCTTCACCCACTGCGCCGAACGAAAAGGGGCGGGGAATAGACTAGAAAGAACGTCAGGGGCGGGCGGAGTTACACGTATGCGCAGTGTGTATAAAGCGTAACACGCGTACGTATTACGTACAATCTGTGAGCGGAGGAAGGAGCATTGGACGCGCCGATCGTAAGAACGAAGGTAAGAGACAAACTTGTGCCTATACTGCTTCTAGATTGAGGCCTATATTGTAACAAGATTAGGAGAGTTTTGTCTGACATTAGGCTTTGTCTTGTGTTGTGTCTTGCAGTGAACAATATGCTACTCAAAGATAATGACTTCATGTCAGTATTCCTAGAGATGCTAAGGGAGCTGCCCTGTCTGTGGGAGATTAAACACCCCCATTTCAAGAACCAAGCAAAGAGGAAGGCAGCACTGGAGCAATTGTGTGAAATTGTGAAGCAGGTGATCCCCACGGCAGACATCACCTATTTAAATATATTAATTGGTTGCCTGAGGAGCACATATCTAAGGGAGCGCAAGAAGGTCCAGGATTCACAGAGATCCGGAGCAGCAGATGACATCTATGTCCCCAGGATGTTGTACTACGACAGGCTACATTTTCTGGCAGGCCAGACTGAACCCAGGTCATCCCTCTCCAGTCTTCCTTCCACGCTTCCATCCCCCCCCGGCTGAGGCTTCTGACGCCCAACCTGGGCCTTCCAGGCCACATGTGGAGGAGCCCAGATTGAGCCAGGTATAGCATTTCTCTAAATATTTCTGCTTGTCCAATCAATGATGTTAACTAGATGTTAGTTGGGAGTACTAATTTAGGATTGGGATTGATGATGCAAAACATTACAACCATGTCCCTTTTTCATACACAGGGAAGTCTCAGCCAGGAGGTGGCCGGGCCGAGCCGGCTGGCTGATCTACAGGTCCCTCCACCCCCCCCTGAAAAGAGAAAGTGGCAGTAGGAGGAGTGCCCTAGAGGAGGCTGCTATAGGATTCTTTTGGAGGGCTACAGAGGTCCTGGTAGCACCCCACACCATGGAGGAGAACATTGCTGCCTTCATTGCATATAAAATGCAGAGGATGGAGGAGGGACAACAGGTCATGTGTGAGGCCCTCATATTGGAGGCTCTTGAGAAAGGTATGAGGGGCCAAATGACACCTCAGACACACCTTTGGTCTGGTCCTCCTCCTCCTCCTGCAGGTCCTCCTCCTCCTCCTCCCTCTCCTCCAGGTCCTCCCAGTCCTCCTCCAGGTCCTCCCAGTCCTCCTCCTCCTCCAGGTCCTACTCCTCCTCCTGCCACATCTCCAACTGCACAGCCACAGCCGGGAATGAAGCGTGAAAGGAAGACCAGACAGTGATTGCCCTGGGTTCAGTCTGGTCGGCCAAAAGATGCAGCCTCTTGTGGTACCACAGCCTGGGGACACAGATATCATCTGCTGCTATCCGGATCTCTGCGAATTCTGGACCAGACTGCCCTCCCTTACATATGGACTCCTCAGGCCACCAATTTTGATGTTGAAGAATTGATGTCTGCCGTGGGGGTCCCAGGCTTTGCTAATTTCTCCTGTTGATCCAGTGTTGCCTTCCTCTTTGTTTGGTTCTGATCCCTTAATAAAGGATTTTTGTTTTGAATTGTACTCTCCTATGTGTTTTACTTCAAAAAGGACAGTTTGTTTGTGAGGATTCAGGTACATTTCAAATATACAATGTGAACTGAACAAGGGACACCAACAACAAACAATCTCCTGGAGATTAAATAATACAAGATATCAATGGTGTTGGGGTAACCTGACACACAAAACACACACAAAAATATTCTGGAGTAAAAATAAAAATAACATTGAACAAAGATCAGCCTTGGAAAAAATACAAACATTAAAGAAAAAAAAAGGCTGAAAATCCAAAAAAAAAAAAAAATAATATAAAACTGTCAGATGTGACAACTAATAACAATATATTCAGGGAATCCCACTAAAAAAACACAAATAAAACTTTGTGAGAAGTGTGTGTGAATATGAGCAACAAAACTACTTAATTCTTGTCACATTATAAAGAAGAAGAGAGTGCGCTGTATTAAACCATTTTTTACATTGCAGCGTGACGAAAGTGCTGTATCCATTGCGAACGCTAAGTTTACCAGAATGAGCTGTCCCGTCTCGGAATTTCTTCTGAGCATGCGTGGCACTTTGTGCGTCGGAACAGGCCACACACGGTCGGAATTGACGTGATCAGATTTTGTTGTCGGAAAATTTTATCTCCTGCTGTCCAACTTTGTGTGTCGGAAAATCGGATGGAAAATGTCCGATGGAGCCCACACACAGTCGGAATTTCCGACAACACGCTCCGATCGGACATTTTCCATCGGAAAATCCGACCGTGTATACGGGGCATAAATGTCCATAGATGTTCCTAGATATTCCACAAATTGTCTCTTATTGCTAAAGTCTCCCAGAACTCTCGCCTTAGTTACAGAAATAAATCGCATCCATAAATAATAAAGGATCTCCAATCTTGTCTATAGGCCCTTCTTTCAACTGTACACACTGCAGATTGACTCATAGGTATTCCTCCAATGGAAAAGGTAATCCACTCAGCTGTCCCAATTTAATCCAGTACAAAGTACCAGTTCTGGATCCCCTGAGATCTTTGCAGGGCAGACCATTGGAAGCCACCAAACCACTGTAGCTCTCCTGGTCAGGCTCTTCTTCCACAACATTCATTCATTCCACACAGCCCGTGTGCATGTGTCAAGAACTCCAATCGGCGGATGTTGCAGAGGAGGTAAGTATAACATGTTTGTTATTTTTAACTAAAAAAAAATGTTCAACTTAGTATAACTTTAAGATAGAAACTAACATCTCAGCAGTGATTTAAACTGAAAGGCACCCGAGAGCATAACCTAAAAATTCACTATACTTCTCGCTACAGTGTCCTTTGGTATAAATCACCACCTCTATCTGATATGAAGGAGCAGAGTCAGAAACTTTGTTTCTATTAGGCCTCCTTCACCCAGCCATTTATGTGCATTCTGCAGATTCCAGCCGGTGGAATGACCAGGTACATGCAAATAGCAGAGGCCGGTCAGCCTATACTGTATAAGCTAATGACAGGCTGACAGCGGGCACTGCTATTCACATGTACCCACACACTGCACGTTTACTTATTTATTATGGGTACTTAAAGTGGATGTAAACCCTTACAATCCACTTTTTACTTATTATAGGCTTACCTGTATCTACCGTGAATATCTCTTAAACCTACACGGCTTAGGAGATATCCCCTGTATCAGCATGTGCCGACATCATCTGCACATGCGCACTGAAGCAATGGCTCGTTCGTGCCATTGCTTCAGCTGACCTGCCATTACCAACGGCTCCCACGTGCATGCGTGTGAGTGAAGTCATCGCGGCTCCGGCCAATCACAGCGCCGAAGCCCGTGATACCCGGAAGTAACTCCGGGAGACATGTCGCCAGCCGGAGCAGTGTACGGGTGCTGCTGCGGGGGCTTCTATCTAAGGTGAGTATTTCATAATAAGCTAGTATGCTATGTATACTAGGCCATTATGCCTTTGTCTTGCAGGGTTTTTTTTTTGTGCTTTTACAACCACTTTAAATAGCATTGTCAATTTAGGCAGTGCTTTACACATACATACCTCCCAACTTTTTGAGATGGGAATGAGGGACACCTATCAGCAAAAGTATGCAGGCATAGGACACACCCCTTGCCACGCCCCCTTAATGGAGAATTGTACAAAAAAAACAAGATTGGTTAAACCCACAAAATGCTTTTTTTTACCACTACTATTCCTTTTTATTGGCTTTTGTAATTTACAAATTCAGCAATTTAGAAATCAGATGAAAGGTTTAGCACTGGAAAACACTTTTTGATAGATAAAAAGTGCATTTTATATACATCTATATAGATCAGACCTAAATGAGGAGGAAAGAGGGACAGAGGGACATTGCCCCAAATCAGGGACAGTCCCTCAAAATCAGGGACAGTTGAGAGCTATGCGCATAGGCATGTGCACAGGGTGTGCTGGGTGTGCCTGGGCACACCCTAATCACCCTGTGCTGCACCGATTCCCCCTGCTTTCTGGCTCCCCCTGTCTCCCTCCTGCAGTGCTTCCAGCTTCTCTCCTCTTCTCTCCCGCCAGCTGCTGGGGGGGATATTTCAAGATAGAGAGCAGGGGAAGGGGCCAGTGAATATTTGATTTACTGGCCCCTTCCTTTTCTGAATGAACACAGTGAGTGAGCTGTACTGATCACTCCTGTGTTCATTCTTAAGTGAAGCATAGTAAACTGTGTTTACTATGCTTCATGATGTGAATGAATAGGGCAGAGCACTTCCCATTTGTTCATTGTCCAGTGTAGCTGAGGCTGCAAAGAAAGGGACTGGGGAATCTCTGTCCTTAGTTCTTTTCTCTGTCTCAAAAGTGAGACATCAGGGGGTCTTTTTAGACCAGGGGTCTCAAACTGGCAGCCTTCCAGCTGTTGCGAAACTACAAGTCCCATGAGGCATTGCAAGGCACAAGCATGACTCCCTCAGGCAGAGGCATGATGGGACTTGTAGTTCCACAACAGCTGGAGGGCAACCAGTTTGAGACCCCTGGTTTAAACCCTTGACATTTCACCAAAGCCTCCCAATGGGGCTCCTTACAAATTGTTAAAAAAGAATAAAAAATATTGTACAAAAGAATAGGCTGCGCATACCAATGGCTTTACATATATATATATATATATATATATATATATAGTGCATTTGCGTCAGTCCCTGCCCTCAAGAAGCTTACAATCTAAGTTCCCTGCTTCACATTCATGTATATACAGTATATATATATATATAAATATATATATATATATAAATTTGTAAACTTGTACCAGGTCAGTAACTCAGAGGGACTGATTCACTAAAGGAATAGGGACTGTTCACTTTGCATAGAGAATGTTTATGGACTTACTTCAATGTCCTGTGTTCACCTAACATTACTAATTGTGTGCTTGTAAAAATCCTGCACCCTTGTGAGCACAGCTCAGTGCTGGCATGATATATTCTTCCCCCTGGGTGGGTCCATGACAGCCTGGGCTCATATGAATTGGGTTCGATAAGGCAGGTCTTCATTCAACATAGAAGATTGGTGGTCTTGTGGTAGAGAGGTATTACTGCAGGAGACAGCTCTAGATTGAATGTGACTCTTGCAGCGAATGCTTTTTTCACTTTGGCTGGAATTTTTTTTAGCTACTTTTTAAATATTCACCTTTCCGAGAGCAAAAGTATTTATAATCTGCCCCATAGATCTTTGGTTGGCAAACTAGTAAAAATCTTGGAAAGTTTGGTATCTTTCAAGAAGTTGTATGGTACCCCTTCAGCTGCACATGGCTTGATGAATAAATACAGTTCATACATAACCAGACCAGGACAAAACACATATTAACATGTCTATGGATAATTGGTTTATTTGCTAAAGAAGTACAGGATGTTCACCTAGAAAAGTTGTGTTTCCTTTGCAAAAGTGTATATTAGTAAATAAGGTGAACCTGGGTTAATGGTAAAACGGACCTTCAGTAATTTTTTTCAACTTTCCACCTATTAAATCTTCTGCCCTTGTTGTTTTAACTTTGGATAGTAAAAACATTTTTTTCTGCCAGTAAATACCTTATACATCCCACTTCCTGTTTCTGGTCATTAGCCTAGGCTTATGACATCATGCACAGCTCTCTCTCACTCTAGTGAGAGTTTGGCAGGGGGGGGGGGGGGGGTAAGTCATAAGAGGGCCAATCAGAGCTGCAGGGCTGCAGAGCTGGAGGTGTACCTATGTGTGTCTGTGTGAATCCAGGAAGTGAACAGGCAGTAGCTTCAAGTGCCCACAGTTAAAATGGCTGCAGCCAGACTTAGTGGAGGGAGATTTCTGCAGCATATTTGGCAAGTACAGAATCACAGTATATATAAAATAATATGCAAAGTGGTTGGAGGGAAGCTACAGAATGGCAAAGATGTTTTTATTACAAATTATGTGAGCAGACTGCAGTTCCTCTTTGAATACTCAATCATCTACCAGAAAAAAAAACATTGTAAAAATTCGATTTTTTGCTAGCACATGATTAAAACTCTTTTACACTAAGGCAGTTTTCACGCGTTTTAACGCTAGAAATAGCCTCTTAAAAGCGCCTAAAAACTGTCTCCTATTCTGTGCAATGAGTGCTTTCACACTTGGGCGGTGCACTTGCGGGACGTTAGGAAAAGTCCTGCAGGTAGCATCTTTGGGAGCACTATAAATAAATGAAATGGATGGGCAGCGCTTCCAAAGCACCTCAAAAGCACTTTTAAAGCGCTGCAAAACAGGACTTTTTCCTTTTTTTAAGGTCACGTGGCCTTAAAAAAAATCCTCCCAGCTAGCACACGAAAAGCGCCGCAATAGCGCCGCTATAACGCAGCTAAAACACTGCAAAAATGACCGGTGCTTTAGCGCTGTTTTAGCGGAGCTGCAGTGTGAAAGGGGTCTTATTGTTCAAACATCTGTACCTTGTTTACTTAGCAAAGTGTACATATATACTTTGCTAAGTGTATGTTCACTTTGCTAGGTAAACAGCTGCTACTCCTTTAGAAAACCAACCTCAGTGTTGGGATAGACTGTGTTTGTCTTGCCACTTTTATGTGTAAATGGCAGTAAAGATAATCAAATGGCATACGCCAGTACTAGTTCAGTCCATCATTTAAAAGAAATGTCATACAAACATTTATTTGACACTTAAAGTAAACCTAGCGGTCATTTGTAATGTTTAAAAGGAAACATTCTGTTTAAAAGCATCCCATTGAGGCTAATTTACTAAATGAGTTGAGAATCTTCACTTAATAAATCTGGTGAATATTCACTTTGGTTATCCAATCACATTAAAGTCAAATTCCTGTTCACTTTGAATACGCACTCACCCACCATGTACTCACAACATAAACAGGAAGCAGATTTTTTTACATGGACTGGACTGGATAATGGAAGTGAATATTCACAGAATTTATTAAGGACCCTTTCACACTGATGCGTTTTTGCTTCGTTTTTTTACCGTGATACAAACGTCAGAAAAATGTTTATCTTTAAATCCTATAGGGCTCTTTACAGCATTGTGCTGTTGGCGCAGACGCAGTGCATTTTGAAAAGTTCTGCTTGCTGCATCTTTGACACGGTTTTCAAAACCTCACCAAAACCGCAGCTCCCCATTGAAATAAATAGAAAAGGCATCAAAAACACACTGCATTTATGTTTTTGGTGTGTTTTTCAAGTTATATGTCCATGTTTTACAAGTGCATGCTGGGAGTCAGGCAACCAGAAAATCCACCAGAATTGCATTAAAAATGTATATGCAATTTTGCTGCATTTTTTAACCACTTGCCGCCCGCCCACCATCAAATGACGGCTGGGCAGTGCGGCTCTCATTCTGGGTGGATGTCATACGATGACCTCCCAGAACGACCGCTCTCGCGTGCCCGCGGTCGCCCCATGTTGCTAGGACACGGCGCGACCACGATCTCTGTAAAGAGCCATGGCTCTTTAAAAATGTGATCGACTGTGTCCAATCACAGCCGGTCACATGTAAACACGGAGATGCCGGTAATCGGCGCTCCTCACCTCACACTGACACAGTGTGAGGAGAGGAGAGCCGATCAGTGGCATCTCCTTGCAGTGGGATATCTAGGTATGTAATTAGGGTACTGAGCATCAGTGCCCTGATTACAACTAAGTGCCCCCAGTGCCAGCAATGAGTGCCCATCACTGCCAGCAATCAGTGCCCACCAGTGCCCACAATTGCCACCAATCTGTGCCCACAATTGCCAGCAATCAGCGTCCATTAGTGATGCCAGTCAGTGCTGACTGTTGCTGCTGCCCATCAATGCCCATCACTGCTGCTCATCATTGCCACCCATCAATGCCCATCAGTGCCCACCAGTGCCGCCTATCAGTGCCCACCAGTGCCACCCATCAGTGCCGTCTATCAGTGCCACATATTAGTGCCACCTATCAGTGCTCATAAGTGCGGCATATTCGTGCCTCCTCATGAGTGCCACCTAATCAGTGCCCATAAGTGCCCCCTCATCAGTGCCCATCAGCCTATCAGTGCCCATCAGTGCCGCCTCATCAGCGCCCATCAGTGAAGGAGAAAAATTACTTATTTACAAAATTTACTGACAAAAACTAAGAAACTTTTTTTTTTCAAAGTGATTAAATACCACCAAAAGAAAGCTCTATTTGTGTGAAGAAAATGATAAAAAAAATCACATGGTTACAGTGTAAAATGACCGCGCAATTGTCATTCAAAGTGTGACAGTGCTGAAAGCTGAAAAAGGGCCTGGGCAGGAAGGGGGTGTAATTGCCCTGTATTGAAGTGGTTAAAGGGAGCAGTGTGAAAGCAGCCTAAAGTGTCATTAAACCCAGACTATGAAAAACTTTTATTATATGGCGGCACCATTATTGATTATTTTGGGAATAGAGACCTGTATATTGTATAGAGGCAAATACTAGATCACAAGGATGTATTTGATATACAGCTCCACCTGGTGTCTTAAATGCTACATAACCGCTATATACATCTAAAGAAAACACTGGGCATTTAATCATGAAGAATCCATTTAAAAGATCTTGATTTATTTCTAGTCTACAAGTCTCAGGTTGTTTGGGAGGAGCTATAGCCCCTGTGTCCACCCCGCAGATGTTTTTTGATGCCTCTAACATTCCGCCATGCATTGCCAATATAACATTCAACCTACAGGTCTTGAAGAAGCTATACAATCCAGTGAAATGCGTAGACCGCTGGAAGATTGAGTAACCTGAACACCTCAAGCTTATAAATTATAAGTATATTAGAAGTTGTTATGAGGTTCATTAAGTTATACTGAAGCATAACATCTTCATGTTTTTATATTATGTTTTATGATCTAAAAATCTTTTGGAATTTAAAAATGTTGTAAAAAAAATTATTTTTTTATTCAAATTTGCATAGAATGCATTAAGATAAAAAAATCTTCTGACTTTACAACCCCTTTAAGGTACTTAGTGGATTAAAATAAAATAAAAAAATCCAGTGGCATGATATATATGATTTATGTGAATGTATTATGACAAATTAACACTTCAATGTTTAGTATCACTTGAAGTGAAGATTATGAACTTTTTTTTAGTAAATTAGCCTAATACATCTGCTATTACCATTGCTACCCAGAATGTAGGGGGGGGTAGTCCTACTTCTGGTTTTCATTAAGTATGTTTCCTGTTAGATCCCCCTACAATTGGTATGGTCCTCTCTGCCTCTGTGCTAGGCTTCTGTATTGGTAAATGGAGATGTAAAGAGGCAGTAAGGACCAGAACTTGAGAAGAGAGGAAGTAAGTCCAAGAATGCTTGGTGGGCCTTTTCACCTTTCGCAGGCTTCCTTTAAATAGACATGGAGCTACAATGATGAACAGTAATGGAAGAGCAAACTTCCAGCTGGGTAAAATGAGTGGCCCACACATAAGATAGAATGTAGTAGCACTGCTGAACCCTCTACCTCGCAGCTGGTTGAATATGGCCCTCGTCCGTCTCCTGCAACTGTGGAACCCCCCTGCTGTCTGCCCCCACCTTGTCTAAGCAGTCGGCAGCAGAGAGGAGAACTCCTCCCCAGATCCTGCTCTTCTCTGTGCAGCTGTGAAGAAGCTTGTCTCTGCCCCCCCTCCATCTCAGCAGTTGGCGGAAGAGCACTCCTACAAATCCTGCGCTTTCTGTGCAGCCACAGCACCTCCTCATCTCCCCTGGTCTCAGCATTCAGCAGACTCTGGTCCTCCTCCAGACTCTGCACTTTCTGATTCCCAATGCCGCCCCCAGTTTCTTCCCAGCAGCAGCACAAGATAAGGGGGTGCACTGTGATGTATAGGGGAGGTGGGGGGGACTCTTGACATCTTATGTAAGAAGGGGTGGGGTGCTCTGGACATCTACTCTTACAGATACAACCAGCCCTTTGAGTGCAACCATAATGCTGATGTGGCCCGCAATGAAATGGAGTTTCACGCCCCTGCTCTGCCTTATAAGGTGATCAGCCTGTGGACTGCAGTACAGGGACTGTAATACAAATATGTGAATTGCATTTGAACTTTATGCCAAAATGTAGACTTCTCGTAACTGACGATTTTGACGTTGAGTAAAAGAAGTTGTTTTTTCCAGCCTTTTGAAGTATAATGCCCCGTACACACGGTCGGATTTTCCGACGGAAAATGTGTGATAGGACCTTGTTGTCGGAAATTCCGACCGTGTGTAGGCTCCATCACACATTTTCCAACACACAAAGTTTGAGAGCAGGATATAAAATTTTCCGACAACAAAATCCGTTGTCGGAAATTCCGATCGTGTGTACGCAAATCCGACGGACAAAGTGCCACGCATGCTCAGAATAAATAAAGAGATGAAAGCTATTGGCCACTGCCCCGTTTATAGTCCCGACGTACGTGTTTTACGTCACCGCGTTTAGAACGATCGGATTTTCCAACAACTTTGTGTGACCGTGTGTATGCAAGACAAGTTTGAGCCAACATCCGTCGGAAAAAATCCTAGGATTTTGTTGTCGGAATGTCCAAACAAAGTCCGACCGTGTGTACGGGGCATAAGAAGAGAATGACTTTCTCTATGAAGAAATAACACCGACTGAGGGAACATGGAGGAAATAGGAAAGGTCTAGTTAAGACTGAGCTAACTAGCATGAAACAGGAGGGCAGGACAGAGGGAGATACCAAATCACATAAGTAAACAGGTTGTAGTGGCCTGAAACTAGATGTCAGTAAACATTAAACAATAGTAGCCTGATGTAGTTCAATACAACAAAGTAAACAAAATACAAATAGGGTGGGGTAGAATACACTTTGCAAAGCGAGCAGTTTCCACTTCTTTAGTCAACTCTGCTGCCTGCAGTTGATAACAAACCTGTTACTTGTAAAGCAAGATCACAGAACTGGAAAGCAGACTGAGACACAGCATGAATCATTTTTACGTTCTAAAGGCAATCTGCTATTTACAACACAAACCCTCTGGTGCAGCAATTCACTAATTAGACAAAGTAGCACATTTTTATCAAGTCTATTGGTGGCCAGATTAAAGCAAACCTATGCCTTGCCCATTCATGAGCCCATACCCAGCACAAGTCACCAGACAAAGGATAGGTCCCTGTACTTGCTGGTATGGAGGAGCATGTGAACACTGAACATTCGGAATTAACCCTCTGCATATGGCTATATACGCTTACATATTCCCAGCAAAATTTTGCACAAGGACAGGGACTCCTGAAATATATTACAATACATCTTCAAACTGGCCAACTAATTCAAAGTTACCCCTCTTTGGCCAGCTGCTACTCAACTGTGCAAAACGCCAAATACTTACCTGCTTATATCATACTTTAACCTCCCTGGCGGTATGATTATTTCAGATTTTTGCGTCTCAAAGCGGTACAATTATTTTGCATAGAAATTTGGCGTTTTATATTGTAGGCCTGTAATTCTTAGCAATAACACACTTAAATATGTCCACCAAGAGTCTAGTAGATATCCCGGGTATGATGAAGTTTGAAAGACAAAATCATAAATAATAATATAATAAATAAAGATAAATAATTATAAAAAATAATAATTTAATAATAATAAAAAAAAATTCCCCACGATTCACTATCGCTTAATTCTGCAAGTGTTCTAATTTACTATCGCTGTTTTCTAGCTGGTCTAAAACCACTTTTGACGTAAAGGGACACTTTTTGGTTGCTATGGACAATCTCCAGTTTCCAGGCAGAAAGAACAGTATATATAATATAAAACTGCATGCAGGGCATAGGACAAAACATTGGGGACTAAAGGGATGTGAAATGATTTCATACAGTACTGTAATATTACAGATTACAGTGTACTCTATGTGTTATGAATTTTCACTTTTTTTTTTTTCAACGCTCGCAGGGAACAGAGCTCAGCACAGAGAGGCTTCGGGAGGAGGACACAACCCTCAGACACAGCGGGGGGACATCGCAGGATCCTGGGGACAAGGTAAGTATACCGCACCAGGATCCTGAGATGTAATCCCGAGTGTGGCTCGGGGTTACCTCTAATAGTGCTGAAATTTAACCCTGAGCCACACCCGGGAATACCGTCAGGGAGGTTAATGGGGCAGCACGGTCGTTAGCACTTCTGTCTTATAGCGCTGGGGGCTTCTGCTTAAATCCTGGCCAGGACACTGTCTGCATGGAGTTTGCATGTTCTCCCTGTGCTTGTGTGGGTTTCTTGATTCTGATTATCTCCCAGCCTCCAAATGCATGCTGGTAGGTTAAGTGGCTCCTGTCTATATTGGCCTATATATATAGTACGCATGCATGTGAGATAGGGAACTTAGCAGTGGTCGCTTGTGCTCCATTTTTTTTGAGGGGGGGGGCAGCAAATAAACAACCTGCCACCCCCCCTCTTGGTCGGTCAATCAGTCAACCCCCCCCCATTGCTCGCTCGTCCACCCTGCACTTACCCCATCTAGGTCGCGGGCAGCTTCGGCTCCTTCCTGCGTCTCCTCTTCCTCGACAGCTTCCTCCTTCACGGCTTCACCCCACGTCTCCTCCTCCTTGGCGGCTTCACTCTTCATCTCCTCCTTCTTGGCAGCTTCCTCCTTGGTGGCTTCACCCTGCGTCTCCTCCTCCTCGGCGGCTTCACCCTCCATCTCCTCCTTCTTGGCAGCTTCCTCCTCGGCGGCCAATACGGTCGCTTCACCTCTTGGTCAATCGGGTCTTAAGGCCCGCTTCCTGATTGGCCAGGAGGAGAATATAAATTCGCTATTGTCAGACAACTGGGTGGGCTCAGGGCGCAGTGGTCTGTCAGTTAGAGCCTCAGGCTCAAATCATGTGCTTAAAAAAAAAAAAAACATTGAAATTCATGCGTCCAGTGCCCTACATGTAGATTAGGGGCCAGGCGCATGGATTAGGGGGGCGGAGCCACTGCGCCCCTTATGGATGGGCCGCCACTGGAACTTAGCCCCTTCATGTTGACATACCACATATATGCGGCCTCACGGAAGTGGGCTTTTTTCTATGGGGCCGCCTAACTTTGTGCTGGGAACGCGCTGCACAGTGGTCTCACCACGAGCCCCAAACCCCGTACTAACGATCAGGACCAAGATCCCCCTATTTGGGGGTCACCTGATCGCTGTGGTAGCCTCTAATTGGCTACCACAGTGACCAGTCACTGTGAAGTCTGCCCTTGTGGGGGGTTTTTCTGTCAATGGAGAGGAAGATAAAATGTGTCTTGCTTGCAGAAAGAAAAAAAAAAAGTGTTTGTAATTTTTTTTTAAATAAATAAATAAATAATACTATTAAAAAATAAAGAAAAAATGCCTAGATCAAGGTTTTGATCTAGGTCAGTACCAGGGTTAGTCTTTGGGTCAAGTAAGTTTCAAGGATCAAGGCCAAGGTCAAAGGTCAGGGTGAGTATATTTTGGCCAGGATTTTTTTTTTTATTTGCATCAGTGTCAGTTAGTGCAAGTGTGTTTTAGGTAGAAAAAAAAAAAAAGGAAAATGCACACTATTGCTTCTGGGTTGTACTATGGGTACAAACAACACATAACATACACATATGTGGTATTGCTGCGATCATCAGGAGTAGAAGAATTTGTTTTTGGTTGTTCTTTGGGGGTAAAAAACAAATAAGGAGATATCCATAACTATTTGCTACCACATGAAAGCCCAATTTGAAAAAAACAAGGTATAATCCACCTGGATGAAAAAAATTATTAGACCCCCATGCTTATGGTGAAAATGAAAAATGAGGAGCTACAGCCTCTATTAATAAATTCACCCTAAGGTGAATCTAGAAGAAATGTGAAAAAGAGGAGCTAGGTATGGTGCTGCTCTTATTAAGAGGTGACCTACAACCTCTAAATACTTGAGGGATGTGTGTCACGGGTGCATTTAGCGCAAAACGTGACAATAAAAGTGCAGAAAATAAATATTTGTATATTCACAAAAACCCACAAAAAAAATCCTACTGTTTTCCCAAGATAACGTCCTATTGATGAAACGCGTAGGGTGGGACTATCCAGCGTCATTGCATCACTTCCGGTTTTGAGCCGTGGAGCACAGATCACTCAGGTTTCCTCTTTTTAAACGCTGTTTTTGCTTTTAATGATTTTTATTAAATGTGAGTACCCACCAGTATTATTAATATATTTTTGGATATTTGTACGGTATCACACTATGGAGTCTCTTTCCTCTCTACATGTGGGCAACATCTAAGAGGTTAACAGTGAGGAGACCACTAATATCGCAAACAAGGAGGCACTTGGAGAACACAGGACAGGAAGTTTCCTCCCACTCCACAGGCTGCACAGTGGCTCATACTGTGAAGGTGCAATACCTCTTTGTGGGGTGAATAATAGCGGTGAGTGCGTTTCTTATGGGGCACTGTTTTCCAAGAAGTACAGAACAATTTGAAGGAGCACATTGTCACTTTATTGGATTTTTTTTTATACACCAGGGTTTAAGGACGGTATATGCTTATTTCTGAACCCAGTTTCGCAACAATATACACCAGTCATATATGTTGGATTTTTTTGCACAGAAATGTCACTTTGAATTGCGGGTTTTGCACAGGATTGTGTTTATTTTATTTTATTTTTTTTCGTTTGAACACAACAATATGTATTATGTATAAGCGGTTAGGAAGTTTACACAGTAGGATTTTTTTGTGGATTTTTGTGGATATACAAATATTTATTTTCTGCGCTTTTATTGTCACTTTTTGCACCAAATGCACCCGTGACACACACCGCTCAAGTATTTAGAGGTTGTAGGTCACCTCTTAATAAGAGCAGCGCCATACCTATCCCCTCTTTTTCACATAATCCACCTGGATGTACAAAGTAGTTGTGATGATATGTACAGTTTTACTAACACATGTCAAAATGGCAAAATTGTGCTTAGGCATTTAGCTTTGTTTTACCCTTAGACGTGAAGGGGTTAAAGAATATGTAAACCCAACATTTCACATTCCTGATATGATCCTGTTGTACCATGTACTGGTATGAAAAAATCTCCTGTTCTCTTTGTATTGCTTCCTTTGTGTGAAATCCCTGGTGTTCCTGCCAGTCCCTCTGCTTCCTATTAAATACTGACCACACTAAGGCAAGGTTCACATCTATGCGTTTTATTAGTGCATTTTGACAGTTGCAGAAACGCTCTACAGTCCATTTACCATGGTTTCCTATAGGACATGTTCACATCTGAGCGTTTTTCAGCGACTGCGTTTTTGGAAAGGGTCAGGGACTTTTTTCCCGCAGCAGATTGCATTTTGCGTGTAATAGACTTCAATGGACACGCATTCAAGTGTTTTACGTTTTTGATGCGTTCTTACATGCGTTTTGTGGGGTTTTTTTTTTTTTTCGGTTTGGTTGTGGCAACGGGCCGCGTGATTGAGGATGGATCTACTTTGTGGGACTTTTTTTTTTCATTTTTGTTTTCTACATAAAGAACTTGTCAAAAACTGCCTACTGTTACACTACACCTTTTTTTTCAGTGAATAAATAGGGGTACTATGTACCCTTACTCAGGAGGAGTTTGTGCATGAAGACACTGCACTTTGTATAGACTTTTCCTCACTTGGATTAGTGAACACTGGAAAATCCTATTTGGGACTGCACTTTATAGATTGTTTTTCGTTATATAAATTCATTTAATAATTATTTTTTACTCAATTGTATCACACATGGAACAGTGGTGTATTTAGGTTTTGTGCTGCCCTAGGCCTGACTAAACGCATGCACCCCCCTAATTTAAATATGACCCACCCCATCCTGCCGAGGCCACACCCCTTCCTGTTTAAGACCCACCCTATCATCTGTAAACAACACCCCTTCCTCTTTAGGCTTATTTGGCACCTTTCAGGGGGGGAACGGGTACCTGTTTCTGACAGGTACCCTTCCCCACTTCCGGGAGACTGCGCTGTCCGCTCTGAAGTTTGCCCCCCCTCCTCCTTCCTCCACTGGGCCATTCAGAAAGCGCAACGCTCTTCGCACATGTGCAGTAGGGAACCGGTCGGTTTCCCTTACCATGAATGATAGTGGCAAAACCCGAGAGCCAATCCGAAAATTGGCTGAGGTGTCGACATCGCTGGATCCCTGGACAGGTAAGTGTCCTAATATTAAAAGTCAGCAGCTACAGTATTTTTAGCTGCTGAGTTTTAATGCTATCACGGGGGGGGGTCTCACTGTGCCCATCAATTGCAGCCTCACTGTGCCCATCAAATGCAGCCACTGTGCCCATCAAACGCAGCCACTGTGCCCATCAAATGCTGCCACTGTGCTATCAAACGCAGTCACTGTGCCCATCAAATGCTGCCACTGTGCTGTCAAACGCAGTCACTGTGCCCATCAAATGCAGCCACTGTGCCCATCAAATGCAGCCACTGTGCCCATCAAATGCTGCCACTGTGCCCATCAAATGCTGCCACTGTGCTATCAAACGCAGCCACTTTGCCCATCAATTGCAGCCACTGTGCCCATCAAATGCAGCTACTGTGCCCATCAAATGCAGCCACTGTGCCCATCAAACGCAGCCACTGTGCCCATCAATTGCAGCCACTGTGCCCCATCAAACGCAGCCACTGTGCCCCATCAAACGCAGCCACTGTGCCCCATCAAACGCAGTCACTGTGCCATCAAACGTAGCCATTGTGCCATCAAACGTAGCCATTGTGCCCTCAAACGCAGCCACTGTGCCCATCAATTGCAGCCACTGTGCCCCATCAAACACAGCCACTGTGCCCCATCAAACGCAGCCACTGTGCCCCATCAAACGTAGCCATTGTGCCATCAAACGTAGCTATTGTGCCCTCAAACGCAGCCACTGTGCCCATCAATTGCAGCCACTGTGCCCATCAATTGCAGCCACTGTGCCCATCAAACGCAGCCACTGTGCCATCAAATGCAGCCACTGTGCCCATCAAATGTAGCCACTGTGCCCATCAAATGCAGCCACTGTGCCATCAAATTCTGCCAGTGCCCATCAAATGCTACCAGTGCCCATCAAATGCTACCAGTGCCCATAACACTGATATACTTTATTCAATCATTGTACCTGCTGTCCTGAGGGTTTCCCTCGTGCTCCTCTCTCTCCTCCTGACGTCACAGCTAGATCCCGCCCCCAGGGCCGAGGAGAAGATTCACTGCAGGAAAGCAGTGCAGGGGAGGGTAGGCGGAGCTTAAGGCTCCACCTGTCACCTGCTGCTTATGGGGGCGCGAGTGACACACGCTGCCCCCCCGCATGAGATAAAGCCCCCCCACCCGTCTTGCCGATTCCCGGCTCCCGCTGCCGCCTCCCACACACTTGCAGCCCACGGCGGCCGGCTTTCTGTAGCAGCGCCGTGGTGTATGGGCGTGCTTGTCAGAGAGTAGGGGGGCGTGAGATACACGCCTCCACCCTCTGCCAAGCACGCCCATACACAGTGGCGCCGTTACAGAAAGCCGGCCGCCGTGGGCTGCAAGTGTGCGGGAGGCGGCAGCGGGATCCGGGAATCGGCAAGACGGGTGGGGGGGCTTTATCCCGTGCGGGGGGGGGCGGCCCTTTTTGCCGCCCCCCGCAAAGTGCCGCCCTAGGCCTAGGCCTTGTCGGCCTAGGCCAAAACACAGCCCTGACATGGAATTGTATTATTTTAGCACTTGATTATTTATATTTGTGATTTTTTTTTTTTACTTATATGAATTGTATTTATTAATCTAAAAGGAAAAGCATGGTACATTCATTTTGTTTAGTTTCAGCATTAAGAGACAATCAGGGCTCTATTGCTTTAAAGATACAAGCTTATTAGAGTGGAGAGCAGAACGATGACCTCAGCAATGTGCTACTGCTGCTTTATTGACCAATTGCAGGTCGGGTGTGACCTGCACAAAGCTGTATTGTTTGTAAAGGAGGTCCATAATCAAGCTGTGTTGTTTGGCACAGATGCCTTGATCACAAGACTGGCTGAACAGAATTAGTACTCTGCCAGGTAAAGCAGTTCCTATATATGTATTTATTGTGTGTATTTCAATGTTTTCCTGACTGTCTGAGTCGGGTTATACCTAGACCATTGTTCCTAATCTTTGCAGACAGCATACTGACAGGAATTGCACTGGCTGATTGGAGAAAAGCCAATGTGGAACCATTTTTTTTAAAAGGGCAGACACATATTCCTGGAAACTACAGTCCAGTCAGCCTAACATCAATAGTAGGTCAATTATTGGAGGGGATGATAAGGGACTATATCCAAGAATTTGCTGCTGAAAACATTAGTAGTAATCAGCATGGGTTTATGAAAGGTCGTTCTTTCCAGACCAATCTGTTAACATTCTATGAGGAAGTGAGCTGCCATCTAGATAGGGGGAGGCCTGTGGAAGTGGTGTATATGGATTTTGCAAAAGCATTCGATACAGTTCCCCATAAATGCTTAATATACAAGCGGAGGTCTGCAGGCATGGACCATTAGGTTTTTTCTTGGATAAAAAACTGGTTACAGGTGCGCGTCCTAAGGGTAGTGATAAATAACGTGTACTCAGACTGGTCTGAAGTGGTAAGTGGGGTACCCCAAGGCTCTGTGTTGGGACCGATTCTGTTTAATTAATTCATAAATGACATAGAGGAAGGGATACATAGCTCAATTTCAGTTTTTGCGAATGACACAAGAATAAGCAGGGCAATAGCTTCACATCAGGATATAGAAATTTCACAGAAAGACCTGAACAAAATAATGGAGTGGGCAACTATATGGCATGATGAAGTTTAATGTGGAGAAATGTAAAAGAATGCGCTTGGGGGCTAAGAACACAAACTACTCACTGGGGGGAAAACCTCTGGGGGAGTCAAGGATGGAGAAAGATCTGGAGGTCCTAGTAGATGACAGACTGTGCAATAGCATGCAATGCAAAGCTGCAGTTACCAAAGCCGGCAGAATATTAGCATGCATAAAAAAGGGGATAAACTCCAGAGATAAAACTATAATCCTGCCAATTTATAAAACTCTGGTTCGGCCACATCTGGAGTATTCCATACAGCTCTGGTCACCAGTCCTCAGAAGGGATGTGCTGGAGCTGGAGAGAGTCCAAAGAAGGGCAACTAAATTAATAAGGGGATTGGAGGAGCTCAAATACGAGGAACGACTACAAGCACTAAATATATTCTCGCTGGAGAAGAGACGCTTGAGAGGGGACATGATAGCGGTTTACAAATACCTCAATGGTGATCCCAGCATAGGAAAAAAGCTATTCAGTCTCAGGGGGTGTAAGAGGACACGGGGCCACGCAATGAGATTGGAGGAGAAGCGGTTTAACCTTAAGATGCACAGGAGGTTTTCAACTGTCAGGGCCGTAAGAATGTGTAACTCTCTTCCACAATTGGTGGTGTCAGCGGGGAGTATTGATATTTTTAAAAGACTTTTGGATGTACATCTTAAAAAACAAAATATACAGGGATATGGGAAATGATTATCGACACTGACACATGTACACCTACACAGGTTGAACTGGATGGACTATAGTTTTTATTCAACCTTATCTAGTATGTAATATGTAACTATATGTCTTCTGTAATTTAAAGGATAAATGCCTATTTAGTGTATTTATCCTTCTTGGCACCCCTGTTTCCACCCAGCATACTTACCGTGTGTGCACCTACCTAGACATCTTTAGTGTTCAGCCTGCCCAGCAAGTTTTCAAATTCTCCTCTGTACTCATCACTGAAGTATGTGCAGCTCAAACTTCATTCACATCAATGTAAAGTCAATCAGGCTCTTACCAGGTTTTCCCACTGAAGTGAAGCATTGCTGAGCAGAGCTAACCCCAGTGAAGATCACCACTGACTGATACACAGTACGGCTAGGTTCACACCTACAGCCAGGTGTGACTGAGCCCAGACGCGTTTCTGTGCTGGGCAGCCCATTCATTTCAATGGGCTGCCCCTACCCACAAGAAACACAGAAAATAAGTCTCTGACCCTTTTCCGAAAACATTACACTGAACAATATGGTGCTGTGGCACAATGCATTTTGGTGCACACAGATTTGCGTGTGTTAGCAGATGTGTGGAAGTGCTCTTAATAATTAGTGGCAACGCTGCCTGGCTGCCACAGAGCAGGGCGCTTGTGGGAGTGTTAGGAGAGCGCACAATTTTGCACATGTTCCCGACACGCAATAGTGTGAACCTAACCTAAATTCCTTTGCCAATCATATGACCAAAAGCCTAGTCATTTTGTCATGTGATCTCTGATAATGGAGAGGTGCAGAGTTCAGAATGGCTGTTCCTTATCTTCAGCAAAGATCCTAGATATCAAATGACCAATTACTGTCGTTCAGCAGTTCCCCAGCTTATTAGTACCCTAGTTCAGCAGATTCCCTGCTCAGTAGTACCCCCAACGCTGCTGATCCCCCGCTTGGTAGTAACCCCCAGCTCTGCTGATCTCCTACTCAGCAGTAACCTCCAGCTCTGCCTATCCTCTGGTTTGCCGATCCTCCTCTCTCTCCGGTCCCTGCTCACTAGGGATGGACCGAACAGACCCCTGTTCGGTTCGCACCAGAACTTCCGAACACTGCGAAAGTTCGGACCTGAATAACGAACCTCTTTGAAGTCAATGGGAGCCAAAATCAAAAGTGCCCATTTTGAAGGCTTATGTGCAAGTAATTGGGCATACAATGTTTATAGGGGTGCGGGTCCTGCTCTGGGGGACATGTATCAATAAGAAAAAAGTTTGTGAAAAATGTCATTTTTAAATGAGCAGTGATTTTTTGATTTTTAAAGTGAAAGCCTAAAAATGAAAAAATCCTACCAATATAGTGCCTGGGGGGGTCCCCTTAGTCTACCTGTAAAGTGGCAGATCTGTACCATGTCTAGAATCTGCTGCAGCAATAATTGCATATATAAAGCCAAAAAAATTAAATTTTCCCTGCAAGCTGCCTTAATTTTGCTCAGCAACAGCTGAGAGCCAGTGTGTATGATGAGGCCACAATGTAGTGCACTGGAAACAAGATTAGAGATTTTTTGGATACATTCTGGTGTCACTTTGACTTTGTATAGAAGTAACAGGTGCGTAAAAATTGGTCTTTGGGTGTTGGTGGCGCCTTCCCACCGTAACCCTATAGAGGTACTCTTGATGAAAGCAAGAATTGGCTTTGTTGTAAAAAATTGCAATGATATACACCTGTCAAACAGGTACAGAAAAATTACTCTTTGGGTATCGGGGGTGCCTTCCCACCGTAACCCTGTAGAGGTGCTCTTGATGAAGGCAAAAAAAATGGCAATGATATGCATATGGTTGGTGTTTTTGCCACGTTTGATGTGCCTGAGACACAATTTGCAGATAGCAACAGTGCGATCTGCTGAAAAAGGCCCAGACAGCTGAGCTTTGGGGAGTGGGCCAGGAGATAACAGCTGCAGAATGTGATGGAATAGGGTGGCTGCTCTCTACTCTTTCTTGATGTAGGCCTCCTTGGGGTTATGCCGCCTCACCTTCGGTTTCCTCCTCTGGCACCCAAGTCGCATCAGTGACCTCATCATCATCATCATCATCATCTCCATCTCCTCCATCTTCATCATTACCACTGGAGACAACTTGGCAATACGCTGCGGCTTGGGGAACATAAATGCCAATTTGTCTACCAGTTTTCCTCCCTCTCTCTAGGCTCATGGAACCAACATCTGAATCCAGTAATAAAAACTGGCAGTAACGCACACAGAACTATATGGCGTTAAACTTGCAGTAACGCACACAAAACTATTTGGCGTTAAACTGGCAGTAACGCACACAGAAGTAAATGGCGTTAAACTGGCAGTAACGCAATCAAATAGACGTTATTCAACCGTCACTACACTGACACTATCTGAACTGTCCCTACTCTAGCTATACCCTAATGTAAAGATTACTGACACGGCCTCACTACGCTACACTGAAACTATATGAGCTGTCCCTACTCTAGCTGCACACTTTGCAAAGCTGAATGATGGTCCTCCTCACTACACTCACACTATCCCTAGACTGACACTAAACTAATATTCTACACTGACAATTGAAGCAAAATAGCACAGTATAGCACACTAACTAACTAATAGCCCTGAACAGAGCCCTGTTCTATCTCTCTCCACTCCAAAATCACACTGAAAATGGCTGCCATTGAAAGAATAATTTTATACTGTGGGGAGGAAATGAGCCATGATTGGATAAAGTCACGATGACAGTGTCCAATCATGACTCTGACAGTGCTCTGTGCCCTGATTGGCTGACGCTTTCACTGCTTCAGCCAATCAGGGCTTGCAATGCACTTTCAGCGCTGCAATGCATTGTGGTTGGTTCAAGAGGCAGAACAAACGGTCGAACAACCTGTTTGTTCACCCGTTGCGCTCCAATCCCAGCCAGTTGTGTGACCATAGCGAATTAATTTTCGCTATTATCACACTAAAGTTCCTCCCCGAAAATCAGAAGGCAGGTCTGTGAGACCTGTTTCCCAATTCGCCAGGGCATCCGGCGATTCTATTGGATGCCTAGCGCTTTGGCAGGAGGCACACGGCAGAGGAAGCTGGAGGTGCAGGCACCAGAGCCGGCGCGGCCGCTGCCTGCACTCCAGGAGAGGACACCCATGGGGGGGAAGGGATAGGGGGTGCTTTGCCACATCACTGGAGGGGGGTGTTGTTTGTTTGCCGCCCCCCCAAGAAGAACCCACCAGCCGCCACTGACTTCCAGTTCATGTGTATATATTGTGGGAGTGTCTGGTGCAGATGTCAAATCTGGTGTGCAGTGCGGAGCAGCATGAAGGTGAGCGGGGTCTGGACTGGAACAGAGAAACTAGCAGACGACCCACATGATGTGGAACATAGGAACGTTATAGGGGAAGGTGAGTCTGGAACCGGAGAGTGAGGACTGAGCGGCAGAGGATCAGTAGTGCTGGGGGACTGGAGCAGGGGAAACTAGCAGATTTCACACATGGTAAGCAGTGTAGGAGCAATATATTTCAGGAGGTGAGTGGTAGGGATGGGCGAACGGTTTGGCCCGAGCATAAGTTCGGGCCGAACTTTCACTGTTCGGATGTTCGAAGAACAGCAGAACAAACGAGTCGTTCGACTGTTCGGCTGTTCGTCGAACGTCCGAACAGTGATGACTGGTGGGTTCTTCTTGGGGGGCGGCAAACAAACTTCACCCCCCAGCGATGCGGCAAAGCACCCCCCATCCCCTCCCCCGTGAGTGTCCTCTCCTGGAGTGCAGGCAGCGGCAGCGCTGGCTCTGTTGCCCGCTCCTCCAGCTTCCTCTGCCGTGTGTCTTCCGCCAAAGCGCTAGGCATCCAATAGGATCGCCTGATGCTTTGGCCAATCAGGAAACAGGTCTCACAGACCTGCCTCCTGATTTTCGGGGAGGAACTTTAGTGTGATAATAGTGAAAATTCATTCGCTATCGTCACACAACTGGGTGAGCTCAGAGCGCAATGCTCTGCACTCCGAGCTCACCCTTTTTTGAAGCCTATTAGAGCCTCTGTGTCTAATTGGGTGCTTCAGAAAAACACCCCACCGCATTGGAATCCATGGTACGGCGCCACTGATATGTAGATCAGGGGGCCAGACACATGGATAGGGGAGGCGGTGCCCATGCTTCCTCTATGGATGGGCTGCCACTGCTGGAACTGACTGCTGATGATATCTTTCCACTCCAGTTCATTTGTTGGTTTCCCAGTGCATCCTGGGGTATCTCATACTTGCAATACCTCCAAAACAAAGATAATCTAATGCTGAATAAAAGCCTCTCAAAAACTTCAGGTGCTGTATGTGAGCTTTGTCATAGACTTCCATTGAGGCTTTGGAGATGCCTTGAAGCACCAAGAAAGCAACATGGGGTATAATTTTTGAAGCAAAGCAAACACAGCGTGTGAACAGGATTGTAAGATAACCATTTTATTTAGAGACAGGGGCTTTGATTGGCATCCAGAGTGCTTCAAAAAACATGTCCAATACCACATTTTGAAGCAGGTGTAAACGAACCCTAGGGCTCCTTCCAGATAAGGTGGACTCTGCCAAGCAGATCCACCTGCTTAGCGAAGGATCTGTCGGCTGATCCCCACTATGCAGAGCAGACACAGACACAGTCTGACTGCCTATCCATTTCCATTCCACTGTCATCTGATCTAATCCCTATCTGTCTGTTTTTAGCAGACTGGGTTGAATCGGATGCCGGCAGGTGTCAGCGGAGACATGTCCGCTGACATCTGCCGCTCCATAGAGAGCTATGAATTGTCTGATCGGGTCTGCCTGAAAAAATGACAGGTGGACCAGATCGATCTGTCAGTGTGAAAGGAGCCTTATGCCCTGTACACACGAATGGTTTTCCCATCGGAATAAACTCTGAAGGTTTTTCTGACAGAGTTCCGACGGAATTCCGCTGAAACTGTCTTGCGTACACACGATCACACCAAAATCCAACCGTAAAGAACGCGGTGACGTACAACATGTACGACGGGACTAGAAAAAGGAAGTTCAATAGCCAGTAGCCAATAGCTTCCGTCTCGTACTTGCTTCAGAGCATGCGTCGTTTTTGGTCCGTCGGAACAGCATACAGACGAGCGGTTTTCCCAATAGGAATTGGTTCTGTCAGAAATATTTAGAACATGTTCTCTTTCTAGGTCCGTCAGAATTTTCGACGTAAAAAGTCCGATGAGTCACACACACGATCGGAATATACGATGAAAAGCTCCTGTCGGACTTTTTCTGTCTGACATTCCGCTTGTGTGTATGGGGCATTACAGTTGATTTCCAGACAGAAACAAAATCATCATATAATACAGCTATGCTGTATATTCATATAAAAATGATGATTCCTATTTTTACATATCTTTAGAGTATCTTTAGCATCAGTTCCTGAGTCTGTCCCCTTTAATTCCTGCACAGTAGAACTCACACTGAGAGTGGGAGGGGCAGTACTCTGAGCCAATCAGAGAGCTACTGCTTTGTAGAGTGGCTGTCAGAGAATACTTTGTTACAGGATGATACAGTGGAGTGATGACCTAAATTGTGCATTGCTCCTTTGTCATTGTCCAATCACAGGCTAGGGTCAGTTCGGTGACCAAACTATATTGCTTAACTAGAACAAATAATGGGGTAGTAATGGGGATAGATAATTTGGGGGGGGGGGCTGAATCCCACTCTAAAGTAATGTGATTGATTAAAAAACTAGAACAAATAAAAATGAAATCGCCAAAAGTGAGGCTTTGCTGTCTTGCAAGAGTGTGTGCATCGCAAGACTGGCTAAACACAGTTACAAATATTTTGACAGGTACAAATTGTTCATGTATATTTATTTTCAATGCATCTGATTGCCTAGAGATTTGCTTACAGTGAAACTTAACCCTCCTATACTTTACAGCCAAGAAAGCTGCCATCTTAGCCTCTGTTTGATCTGCATTTTTAATGGCGCTGCACATGTGATCATCTATGACACCAGCCCGTAAGTGTGCGTAGCCTATTGCATTAGGATGTGCACCCCAAAACTCAAACACACATGCCTTTCTCTGCAGCCTCAGCTACACGGGACAATGAATGAATGGGAAGTGCTCTGTGCTCAGCAGCTTTATGTTCATTCACAAACTGAAGCATAATAAACACAGTTTACTATGCTTCAGTTTTGAATGAACACAGTGAGTGAGTGTGTTCACTGTGTTTATTTAGCAAGGGAGGTGCTGGTAAATGACATACTAGCCCTTTCCCCCACTCTCCATCCTAAAACAATCCCCGCAGCAGCTGTGGGGGGGGGGGGGGAGAAGAGGAGGGAAGCCAGCAGCACTGCGGGGTGGGGAGACCAACATGGGGAAAGCCCAGGCGGTAGGGGGAATCGGCACTGCATGTAGTGATTAGGGTGCGCCCAGTAGGGTGACCACATTTCCAAACTGCCATTCAGGGACATCCCCCCCCCCCCCCCCCGCCACCCGCGCCTGCCCAAAAAAGATGGTTTTTGATACTTTTTTTGGCAATTTTTGGAAATGACAATGGTCCCAAAAATGTGTCAAAATTGTCCGATGTGTCAGCCATAATGTCGCAGGCCCGATAAAAATTGCAGATCGCAGCCATTACTAGTAAAAAATAAATAAATACATAAAAATGCTTTACAGACGCTACAGCGCTAAAAATAGCACCTGCATAGTGCCTGTAAAGAGCTGCTCCTGTCTCTCCAGTGTGAAAGCCCGAGTGCTTTAACACTGGAGCGGTACACTTGCAGGACGTTAAAAAAAACTCCTGCAAGCCGCATCTTTGGAGCGGTGAAGGAGCGGTGTATACACCGCTCCAAAACCGCTCCTGCCCATTGATCTGAATGGCCACCGATGCAGAACTGCTGGCAGAGCGGTGCTTTGCGGCGCTTTGCAGGTCGCTTTAACCCTTTTTTCGGCCTGCTAGCGGGGGTTAAAACCGCCCCACTAGGGGCCTAATAGCGCCGCTAAAATGGCGGTAAAGTGGCGCTAAAAATAGCGCTGTTTTACCGCCGGTGCCCGCACCACCCAAGTGTGAAAGGGCTCTTATATATACACACAACACAACAATTTTTGTAATCCTTGTTAAACATTGTTAAAAGCAATACATGATTGCATTGCAAGCATGCATGTTCTCATAGAATAGTGTAGATGTGTAATAGTGTAGTGTAGAGTAGTACAAACCTGGAAGTCTGGCTGGGGGGCCCCCCTCAGGCACTCAGTCGGGTGGATTGGGTGACGGTCATGGCCCTCGTGGGTGGGAGGAGGCTCAGGAGAGAAGTCGGGCTGCTGGCAAACGGGAGTCGGCCCCGGGACTGGCACTGGGCATGGGCTGCCATGGATCCTGGCTTACCAGCAGTGTCACTGCCAGCACTGCAGAATGCCGCTGGACTGGAGTCAGGAGGAGGAGGAGACTGTAACGCTCTCTGCCCTGGGCTCTGAGTCTGGCTGCTCTCTCTGCTGCTGTGGTGCGGCCGGAGACGGAGAAGGAGAGGAGGTGGGTGGACCCGGAGCGCTGCGCAGGGCAGCTCTGGGTAAGGCGGCCCCGCTCAGCCGACGTCACTGGTTGCTAGACGCGAGGCGGCCCTAGCAACCAGTTCGGCACTTCGGCAATGTTATCTCAGGGTGGCTGACAGCTGGCTGTGTCTCCTTATTTCATTCCGGGACACTGTATTGTCCCGGAATGAAGGTGCCCGGGACACGGGACACAAATTTGGATTAAGGGACAATCCCGGGCAATCCGGGACACGTGGGCACCCTAGCGCCCAGGCACATCTGGCACACCTGGCACACCCCCTGCACATGCCTATACTATGCACCAGCCATTTGATGGCTTGACAGTTTGGTTGAGAGCTAACAAAAACACTAGTATGGCCTTGTTCACACAGGGCAATTTAATCCGTGTTCTGTGCAGGGCCATGTTTACTGTTCCATTGTTTTAAATTAGGACGCAGTGGGGGTTATTTACAAAAAGCAAATCCACTTTGCACTGCAAGTGCACTTGAAATTGCACTGTAAGTGCACTTGGAAGTGCAGTTGCTGTAAATGAGTGTCTCTGAGTGTATCTGAAATGAGGGGAAGCTCTGCTGATTTTATCATCCAATCATGTGCAAGCTAAAATGCTGTTTTTTATTTTCCTCTCATGTCCCCCTCAGATCTACGGCGACTTTACTTCCAAGTGCACTTTCAGTGCAAATTGGATTTTCCTTTAGTAAATAACCCCCAGTGTCTGCATGGACAGAGCTGCTGCTCCGCATATGACATCAGTGCGGGTGCATGGCTCTGAACGCACCCTGGGTACATTAAAATGTACCTCACATTGGGAGCAGCGGCTTTGTCCGTGCAGCTGCTGCATCATAATTGACAGCTATGGGATTGCCCTGCATGGGAATACAAACAACACATGTGCATCCCCGTGTCTGTAAACATGGCCCTGCACAGCGCACAGATTAAATTGCTCCATAGGAACAAGGCATGCCTTGAATGTAACAGTTTTGAGAAACAGTTAAATTGGTGGGTTTAGTTTCTCTTTAACATTCAGATTTGGGTTTGCTTTATTGCTATGCACTTGAATACTCACTGAGTTAAAACTCCTGGTTTTCCACTGCTGATAAATCGCTGTCAGTGGGGGAGATTACTTAAACTGGAGCACTCAGAATCTGGTCCAGCTCTGCATACTAACCAATCAGCTTCTATCTTCAGCTTGTTCAGTTAAGCTTTGACAATAAAACCTGGAAGCTGATTGGTTTCTATGCAGAACTGCACCACACTATGTACTCTCCAGTTTTAGTAAATCAACCCCAGTATGACCTTGCCTGATATGGAAACCAGATTCTGTAATTTCATGATGCCAGTGCCAAGCAATCAACAGTGGAAAATAGTCTTGGCACATTTTTTTTTTATAAACCTTGGCCATGTTTGCTTAATGCTACAAATTGGCCACAATATAGTCAATATTTTTAATGCTACTTAGCACATGGACATTTTTTTAATTAAGGCTTGGTTCACGCTGTGTGCGGATGCGGCTCACAGCAGGGGTCTGGTGCGTCTCAGTTCTCCGTTTCAGGGACAAATCAGGCACAAATTTTTGCCTGAATTCGGACCTGAAACAGAGCCAAAAACACACAGGACCTTTGTGCAATCTGCTCCGCGGCTGCCCCGGAGATGTGTGAACTACATTGAGAGCTGGTCACAGTCTCCTGTCATGCGAATTGAATGCGGAAAAAGCTGCATCCAATTCGCATCAGTGTGAACCCAGCCTTAAAGTGTTACTAAACCCAGAACCGGCATTCACTATCTATTGCTCTCCCACAGTACACCGAACATGGAAATGCAATTATTTTAGTAAATATAAACTGCTAAATACATTTTCTCATCAGCAGTATATAGTAGTTTTGTGAGTTCTATCAGTGTCCAGCCAAGCACTGGTTAAAGCTTGTAGGAGGAGCTTTCTGACTGTCCAATGAGACTGTAAGACCCCTGACCCTCTGTCTGGACACTGCTCATTGGCCCTGTGCTGATCACATGCACTTTCCCCAGAAAAAAAAAAAAACTCTCTAGCAATACTCACCAAACTGAGCATGTGCAGCCTGACTCCATAGGCTCTGTGTTAGCAGGAAATCATCAGGGGACAGTGGAAGAAAGGGAGGATCTGTGCAAACAAGATCAAACAGCCTTTATACATAATGCGAGGGATTAACCCCTTAGTTTCCACAGTGAGTATAACAAACATGCTTGACTGTATATACACACTGATTTTACTGTTTTGGGTTTAGTAACACTTTAAACACTGAAAGACTTAATGTAATATTAAATATAAATTTTTTCTAATGAGTAAGCTGCTGCATGTTCAACAACTCTTGTTTTTGACAGTCCTTTGTTAAATAAAATGTACCAAAAACTGATGATTTTCCGCTACTGATTGCTCAGCAATAACTGTTTTAAGTGAAATGTATGCATTTCTTTAGTTTGCTTATTGAGAACTCCATCAGAAATGGAATTAATTTGCTTTAATTGTTCCCTCGATCCTGTGGATGATAGACAGTTGATCTGAGCATCTCCAGCAGTCCATATACCAGTGTCCATCATGCATGAAGCACTTTGAGGCCAGACCACAAAACTTCTATCCGCCATTGCTATTCATGAGCTGGTCTGGCATGGCCATGAGATAGTCTGGCAAATAATGAAAGCTCAAGGGATCATTGCAGCATTTGAGGACTGAGGTTCATTTTAAATGTAATTGATTAATTTACATTATTGAACTAATTTCTTCTATAAGCACAAGTGACATTCAACTTTCAACCTTTCCCCTAATTTTGGAAAGCAAATAAAATAAAACTCAGTGGGGTTAATCTGCTGAAGAGTAAAGAATGTTTACTTCTAAAAGGTAATTTTCATTGGGCTTAGTAAATAGGGTGAGGCGCTGTTCCCTTTGGTTAACCATTCATGTTAAATAATAAAAACATGTTTGTTCTTCCTGGCACATGATTGGTTAATTGAAGTGCATGCATCTTTGCCCCATTTACTAAGCCTAGTGCACATTTACTTCGAAAAATTAACAGTCTCTACCTATTTAATAGGTTTTGCAGTGTAAAATTCCTCAATGCATCCTGAAAAAGACTGGAACAAAAACCACACAAGAGGTGTATCAGGATTATTTTATTGTAAAACCGAGTGCACAGGATTATAGTTACCATTCATTAATATATATATAGATAGATATATATATAGATAGATAGATATATATCTATCTATCTATATATATAGATATATATATCTATATCTATATATATATATATATATATATATATATATATATATATATATATATATATATATATCAAAGGCTGTAATAGTAAAAAAAAATAATTGATTGTCATTATTATTAATAACATTATTATAATTATTAATAATAATAACAATGATAATCATAGTAATATTATTATTATTATTATTCATGGTATCATTAAGGATAGGGTGTTAAGACAGGAAATAACCCCCCTACATGCATATTTACAACATTGTTCATACAGCTTGACATTAACCAGTCAGGAAAATGGTTAACTATCCTATTTCCCATCTCAAAGTTAAAAAAAAAAAAAAATACTTGACCCACATGGTAAGATTACAAAATAAAAAACTGTAGTGCAAATTAGAATGCTGCTAGATAACCTATTAACGAATGTTGCTTTTTCTCGTAAAAATTAATACAATATTTCCAGGAACTGCAGTTAAATGCTGGTGCATTTTAAACAAGTAATATATATATATTTAGGAATATATATATATATATATATATATATATATATATATATATATATATATATATATATATATATATATATAAAATCACATTTTTAATATCATAATATATATTATACTACGTTTCTATATTTTTAACCGAGATATATATATATATATATATATATTTCTAGAGAGCAATGACAATGGGCACAGTGAGAGATGGGTCGATGCTGTGTGCTGCCATTGCTTGGAGTGGAGTATCCTCATCCTCTCAGCCATCTCAGGCAGGGAAGTCAGCATGGAGCAGAGCATCATCCGACGTCTCCGTTCAGGAGAAGAGCTCAGCGGGTGGAAGGCAAACTCCTTATCACTGTACAATACAAACTACATCTCTGTCTTCGTTATTGTTTTTTTTTTTTTATGTTTTTTTTTTTTTTTTTATTATTGCCAAATATTGCACACTCTGGATACAATGGAAGAAATATCAAATCACAATTCCTCGGCCTAGATCGGTCAGAATAAAAATAAAACATAACTTGAGTTCCGACAATTGGAAATTGATAAAAAAACAAAACAATTTTATTATAAGTTTATAGGTACTGAGTTAAATACAAGCATAATGGACTGCAGTATATATGCACGCACGTGTATTATATATACATATATATATATATATATATATATATATATATATATATATATATATATATATATATATATATATATATATATATATATATATATATATAATTTAAGCAAACATTTATTTAGGTTATGTATGTGTATACTTAATGCTTCTATACGTATAGGTGCCTAGCAATATATGTAGCATATACATGTAAAGACCAATCAATGAACATTAAAAAAATAGTATATAGATATCTATAGATATATCTATCTATCTATCTATCTATCTATCTATCTATCTATCTATCTATCTATCTATCTATCGATACAAAATATATATAAGATACATATACATGATAAAGTAAAATATATTTTTAATAATACAGTATACCGTAAGAGAAGTATATAATTAATATGTTTATGGATATAATGATAATCGCTACATTGCTTGTCCCTCCCTAACCTGATGTGTGATATATATATATATATATATATATATATATATATATATATATATATATATATATATATATATATATATATTTACACACACATATATATTGATAGGTAGGTATGTATGTGTATATATCAGAGGTGTACATGGAACCCATGGCTGACAGAAGCACCTCATAAAGTGGTTAAGCAGCAAGCAGTGAGATTGATCCAGCCAACAATTAAAAAGGATTGAGTGTATGCCTTGACACCAACCTCTTGTCTCTTGGTGAAGTTAAGTATGTTGTTTCCTCGCAGGGAAATCCTGGCCATTGCAGTCACATCACAGCAGCCCAGCGTGGGACAGATCCCTGACAGTTCGGCTCAGTTAGGTAGGTCTTCTGGTTCGTTAGGTAGGTCTTCTGGTTCCTTCTCTTTATTTTCTGTCTGTTGTTCTAGAAATAGCGGCTGAACCTATACAGGCGAGGGGGAGAGGAAATGAACAAAGGCAATGAACAAAAGCCCCGAACGGCCCAACTTCCATTTTCATGGAAGCAATTAATAAATGGCAGCTATGGAGAATATGAGCTCTTTTGTCTTGGCACAAGGTGAACTTTGCGAATAAATTGCGGCTGAACGAACTGTGCGGCACAAAGGAGCACCTATCCTAACATTACACACAGACAAGTGCAGATAAGATGCCGATTGATTGACTGCTTTAGAATAGAAGTTGCCAAGCAGATTGGCTCAATCCTGCAGCTCTTGTGCTATCCTTAAATTTAAGATGAGCCACTTACACATCTGAAAATCTATAAAGATCTGCAATTGTGAACGTCAAAGGCGACAGGATAGTAAACCTCATTTGCTGCTAGTTTAAAGGCGGGATGTAATTGTGCTATGTACGATGATTGCATGGAGAGCGAGCTGTGCTGCATGGGCGCTGCTATTGTCTAACATCACCAGCTCTGACTCTTAGAATCCCTAATTACAGGAAATATCCTCTAATGCTGCTAACATATACCGAGGCGAGGCTCTATTGCCTCTGCATTTTTGAAAAGAGGGAAAGAAGGTGCTGCTTCAATTTGTGATTGGATGTGTTTGTATAATCGGTGCATTCTCTGGTCCTTATTATTTTGCTTGATTATGTTATGAAACAAACACACACGATTTAATCTACTTTAATGTGCAAGCAGTGCCATATGTGTGTTTCTAATAGAACAATAGAATGTGATATTACTGTATAGTACATTATTTTTATTACACACACACATACATACATACATACACACATATAAGTATATAAACACACATACATACATACACACACACATAAGTATATAAACACACATACACATACATACACAAGCACACACACACACACACACACACACATACATACATACATATAAGTATATAAACAAACACACATATATGTACATAAACACACACACATACACACATATACGTACATGAACACACACATACATACACACATACATACATAAACACACATACATTCATACATACACACATATACGTATATAAACTAACACACACATACGTACATAAAAACACATACACACATACATACATACACACACACCTATGCATACATGCACATACATCAAATCTACAGTAGTGTATTACATATGTGTAACAGTAGAATAATTACATACGTGTATTTACAGTAGAATGGGATATTAAAGTATATAATAAGGTATGAATATACAAACACACACACACACACAATATAGTCTATTGCAATATGTGCAATATATATGTAAAATACATTTGTGTAATAGGATATTAAGGTATATAATCGTGTGTTGACTAAATATACAAACACATACGCTCTATAATCCACTTTTATATGCAGCAGTGCCCTATATTGTAATACATACAGTAGAAAGTGATACTATATTATAATCATGTGATTATAGATACAGATTTCTAATCAAGCACACACATATTATAAATAAGTTTATCCCCCTGTTTTGCTGTAAAATGATATAGCAGTATGTTTCTCTGTTCGAACTGCTCACACTGTATATATATATATATATATATATATATATATATATATATATATATATATATATATATATAATGTTTATAACTTTGCGCACAGGCTTAACCGATCAGCTCAAAATCTGTGAATGTCAGCCCTCCAGAAGGGTATTTATGTATTATTAGTCAATGAGTTGTCTGTGATTTGCTCCGCAGAGGCGTCTCCAGAGTGGGAAGCAGCCGATCACTCGGCCCGGCCGGCAGCGCAGGGGTTGCAGCAGCTAAAGTTTGCACAAATCAGCGATGCCCCGCACAGGTCATCAGTGCAGCTATATCAACCCGAACAATAAAACAGGACTACAGGACAAAGAGCCCAGGAACTCTTATTAACTTGTTAAATGCTGAGTTTTGTATTTGAGTTTTTTTTATTCTTATTTTCTGTCTTTATGTTGAAGCCAAGCCGACTGAATGTCATTAGAGTCCAAGATCGAGTCTAATGGAAATATCATCAGGAGACAATTACCTTTAGAGGCTGTTCACTTCTCCTCGCAGACACTGTCATTTGAGAAATGGGATCATTTCATTTCATATTGCAATAAATAACACCCAACCGGTTTAAATTGCCAGTTTCTTAAAAACCACCCATTGGAATAAATTGCTGCGTTTCTCTCCTCTTTTCTCAGGAACAGGATGTGATTCGAACGTGGATTTGGAGAAAATAAGTAGAAAAAGCGGCCACATACTACTTTTGGGCAATAAGTCATGATACTGGTACCTTAATGTTATATATTTATCTAGTAATACATGGATTAGTCCCCAGCCTCCTATATTCCTGTGCTAGCCTTATATTCTCAAGATGAGCTAAAGGTCCCCAACAGATCATCATTTGTCTGTGATCGGCCGACCCTACCCTGTGCTTGTGCCCATCATTTCATACCTGGACTCCTGTTATTTTCATGGTACTTTAATATATAGATCAAACCATGGGTTACCCAACCATAATCCAGTGAAATGATGGCCATACAAGGTGCAGCCACTTTGTAGGATTGATGCTTTAACGATCACACTGTATTGAATGCACTTAGGAGATCTTTGCAGGCAATTACAGTTATTGACATGTAAGCTCAGTTGATTTTGCAAAAAAAAAAAAAAAAATTGTATTGATTTTTTTTTTTTTAATTCAGAGTCATTTTTCTGTTTGTTCATTATTAGAATTGTGACTGTTACTATTTTATTAGAAACTTGCTTTGTTACAAAAAAAAAATCTTCATTGTATATTTATGCTTATATACATTTTTTTTTAATTAAACTCATTTATTTTTTCATCTTTTTTTATTATAGGATTATAAGTGAATGATAAATTCCAAGTAATGTCCAATCAGAATCTAAATGTGATCTTTATGGTTTATGATAGTTCACACACCTATAGATAGAATCAATTTATTTAATGCAAAATTTTGAAACTCTCCTTGATGGTTTGCTAATCTATGAGTATAAGCAGTGTAGGGCAATTTTGGTGTGCCTTTTATGTCCTATTGTGGCCAAACCTAGATAAATGATCTATTTATTTTCCAATTGATCTCTGCCAAAAGGAACAATCAGTCTATAGTTTGCAACCCATTCCAACAATATGTCGCACACAGGGAAGTGGATTTCGATAATTGAAAGATATGATTCAAATTTATCCATAACATTTCTGTTTTCACCATATAATCTTATAATCCGATCAATCAAAATACAATCAAATTCATGAACAATGCCTCTCACTGCTGCCAATCAATGCAACATGATCAATAATTTTCCACCCTGGCAGATCAACTCAGTTTGTCCAATGTAAATCAAATCTAAATTTGATTCAATTTGAAGGAAAGGTTTGCCTATTTAATTGCCAATCTGACTATTTTTATTGAATTGCACATCAATTGGATAATAAAATCGAAGCGTGTATGGCCACCATTATAGTAAGTTGATGTGTTCGTTTTCATCCAAATGATTCCTGAATTTATATAATACTGACTGGCATTGTTTGCCTTTGTGGCAGGTAATTCAAGCCTGAAAAGAACCTATTGGTAATTTGGTATTATGTGGTTTCTTTATCCATCTGATCTGAAGGCTTGTATACTCTCATTCAGTAAAGTAATTATGGATGCTGCTTCCCTAATGCTCTACCTTCTATTTAAGAATAAAATTGCCTATTGTTTTTTTCTGAAGGAGGCCATAAGCAACCCAATTTTTACCAGTGTGGCTCCTGATCTAAGCATTGCATGCAGGACTACTTATGACTTCCCTAGGGGGAGATAACAAGCAACTGTAGCAGTATAGATATTTGTTATCACACACACTGGGGTTACATAGTTACATAGTTACATAGTAGGTGAGGTTGAAAAAAGACACAAGTCCATCAAGTCCAACCTATGTGTGTGATTATGTGTCAGTATTACATTATATATCCCTGTATGTTGCGGTCATTCAGGTGCTTATCTAATAGTTTCTTGAAGCTATCAATGCCCCCCGCTGAGGAAGGGGATTCCACATCCTTGCCGCTCTTACAGTAAAGAACCCTCTACGTAGTTTAAGGTTAAACCTCTTTTCTTCTAATTTTAATGAGTGGCCACGAGTCTTGTTAAACTCTCTTCTGCGAAAAAGTTTTATCCCTATTGTGGGGTCACCAGTACGGTATTTGTATATTGAAATCATATCCCCTCTCAAGCATCTCTTCTCCAGAGAGAATAAGTTCAGTGCTCGCAACCTTTCCTCATAACTAAAATCCTCCAGACCCTTTATTAGCTTTGTTGCCCTTCTTTGTACTCGCTCCATTTCCAGTACATCCTTCCTGAGGACTGGTGCCCAGAACTGGACAGCATACTCTAGGTGCGGCTGGACCAGAGCCTTGTAGAGTGGGAGAATTATCGTTTTATCTCTGGAGTTGATCCCCTTTTTAATGCATGCCAATATTCTGTTTGCTTTGTTAGCAGCAGCTTGGCATTGCATGCCATTGCTGAGCCTATCATCTACTAGGACCCCCAGGTCCTTTTCCATCCTAGATTCCCCCAGAGGTTCTCCCCCCAGTGTATAGATTGCATTCATATTTTTGCCACCCAAATGCATTATTTTACATTTTTCTACATTGAACCTCATTTGCCATGTAGTCGACCACCCCATTAATTTGTTGATTCACTAAAACTGGAGAGTGCAAAATCTGGTGCAGGTGTGCATGGTAGCCAATCAGCTTCTACCTTCAGCTTGTTCAGTAAGTGCCGGATCACACAGGGGCGACTTGTCAGGTGACCTAGCCGTCTGACAAGTCGCCTCCCGTTCTTTACAATGGAACCGTTCTAATAGGAGCGACGCAAGTCGCTCCGACTTAGAAAAAGGTTCCTGCACTACTTTGGAGGTGACTTGGGGCGACTTGCATAGACTTCTATACAGAAGTTGTTTTGCAAGTCGCCGTGGCAGTCGTGTGCAGGTCGCCTCGTGTGAACCGGGGCTTAAGCTTTGACAATAAAAACTGGAAGCTGATTGGTTTCTATGCACAGCTGCACCAGATTTTGCACTCTCCAGTTTTAGTAAATCAACCCCACAGAAATGTTCTAACTTGCTGGTAATTTGTTGTGTAAGCGGGGCTGATCCTTCTCTCTGTTTGCATGTTCATGTGCCATCATTGGCTCAGTATCACAGTAGGCCAGAAGCTTCCACACCTCATTTGAGGATAGGCATATACACTATATTATCAAAAGTATTGGGACGTCTGCCTTTACATGCACATTGACTTTAATAGCATCCCAGTCTTAGTCGGTAGGGTTCAATATTGAGTTGGCCCAACCTTTACAGCTATAACAGATTCCACTCATCTGGGAAGTCTGTCCACAAGGTTTAGGAGTGTGTCTATGGGAGTGTTTGAGCATTTTTTCAGAAGCGCATTTGTGAGGTCAGGCACTGATGTGGATGAGAAGGCCTGGCTCGCAGTCTCCGCTTTAATTCACCCCAAAGGTGTTCTATCGGGTTGAGGTCAGGACTCTGTGCAGGCCAGTCAAGTTCCTCCACCCCAAACTCATTCATCCATGTGTTTGTGGACCTTGTTTTGTGCACTGGTCCAAATCATTTGGTGGAGGGGGGTTTATGGTGTGGGGTGTTTTTCAGGGGTTGGGCTTGGCCAGTGAAGGAAACTCTTAATTTGTCAGCATACCAAGACATTTTGGACAATTTTATGCTCCCAACTTTGTGGGAACAGTTTGGAGATGGCCCCTTCCTGTTCCAAGATAACAGCGAACAAGTGCATAAAGAAAAGTCCATAAAGACATGGATGAGCGAGTTTGGGGTCGAAGAACTCGACTGGCGGAGACTGCGTACCAGACCTTTTCATCCACATCAGTGCCTGACCTCACAAATGCGAAGAATGATCAAACATTCCCATAGACACACTCCTAAATCTTGTGGACATCCTTCCCAGAAGAGTTAAAGCTGTTATAGCGGCAATGGGTGGGCCAACTCAATATTGAACCCTATGGACTAAGACTGGGAAACCATTAAAGTTCATGTGCGTGTCCCAATACTTTTGGTAATAGAGTATATTATCTGGACCATCATTCTCAGGATGGTATCTGCTCATATATGACCTAATCACCACAACATTTCGCCTCATTCAGGTATCATTTGCTTCCTTGAGGGTATAGAATCAAATGCAACTGGGTTCCTTAAAGGGGACCTCCACCCTCCCCAACCACATTCCCTCATTGCACTCCCCTCCTCTCACACAATCAGAGATTTATTTATTTATCTATTTCTAATACCATTTTTGGTCCCCTACTAGCACTTCTGAGATTTTTACCTAGGCGAAAATGATGTCCCAGTCCCCCACAGCCTCTCGGGATACTGACTTCATGCTTCCCAGCAGGCCTAGCGGTACTCTACAGTGTATGTGCCGCTGCATACCATCACAGGTCTGGCTGTCTCTTCCTAGTTATGGAAGCTGGCCCTTGATGATGTGCCATAGCACCTCTTTAGGGGGCTGGCTACAAAAACCTGGAAGAAATAGCCAGACCCCCGATGTTAGTGAAGAAGTTAGGGGTGCTGGACCTGGTGCGCGGCAGTGAATCAGCAGGGCAACACTGGATTCAATGGACGGGTGAGTATGGATCTTGGAGATAAATCAGCAAACAAGATAAGGGGATAGTAAAAAAAAATGACAGGGGGGGTGTAAAGTTCTTCTCTATCTTCCACTTTCCCCAGCAGCACTTACTTATCTCTGCCAATCAGTTTGGCCAGTGGTAGCGTTGAGGAGGATACCAGTACTTCCCAGGATGAAGGAACAATTGACTCACTTCTTTTCTTCCCACATGACGTTGCGGGTGCTTGAAAATTGGCCCAATGCTGTCAATATGGGGGTGGATTGAGAGACATCAGCCCTGTGAAAGCTCCAAGATTACACAGGCTTCCTTTCTGTCTCCAGATGGCTGAACAGAGCAGTGGGGGAGTAAATGAAAGGTGAGTATGTGCTGCTGGGGAGGGAAGGTAAAGTAAACTTGTTGCTTCACCTTACTTCATAAGATTGCCAGACATACACATAAGAAAGAAGCACCCTGCAGGATCAGATATGAAGTGATAAATTCATGTATGGGCAGAAATAAGTGTGCAACTGTCACCTGGCATTTTTTTAACCCTTACAGTATTCCAAGTGTGCTAGCATTGCTTAGAGCTAGTTTAACCTAATTAACCTTGTTTTACTTTGGAAAGAAACACACATGGAAATGTACTTTGAATTAACATGAACAGATCTAAACATACAGTGCCTTGCAAAAGTATTCACCCCCTTGGCATTTTTTGTGTTTTGTTGATTCACAACCTGGAATTAACATGGATTGTTTGAGGATTTGCATCATTTCATTTACAGAACATGCCCACAACTTTGAAGATTTTTAAATTTTTTTTATTATTGTAAAGCAAACAACAAATGCAGTTCCTCAGGGGTTACCATAGGTCTCTGTGCTGCCTCTCTGATTAATGCCCTCCTTGCTCGGTCCGTGTGTTTTGGTGTGCGGCCGTCTCTTGGCAGGTTTGCTGTTGTGCCATGTTCTTTCCATTTGGTTATGATAGATTTGATGGTGTGCCTAGGAATCATCAAAGATTTGGATATTTTTTTATAACCTAACCCTGACTTTTACTTCTCAACAACATTGTCCCTTACTTGTTTGGGGAGTTCCTTGGTCTTCATGGCAGTGTTTGGTTAGTGGTGCCTCTTGCTTAATTGTTGCAGCCTCTGGGGCCTTTCAAAAAGGTGTGTATATGTAATGACAGATCATATGACACTTAGATTGCACACAGGTGGACATCATTTCATTAATTATGTGACTTCTGAAGGTAATTAGTTGCACCAGAGCTTTTTATGGGCTTCATAACAAAGGAGGTGAATACATACGCACATGTCAATTATCAGTTTTTTATTTCTGAAAAATAGTTTTATGTATATTTTTTACTTCACCAACTTAGACTATTGTGTTCTATTGTGTTAAGAAAACATTGAACTAAAGGCTGTAATGTAACAAAATAGGTAAAAAGCCAAGGGGGGTGATTACTTTTGCAAGGCATTGTATCTCTGCCCCAATCAACTGACCCCCCCCCCCCCCCAGTCATTGGTGCCTTCTAAAGGTTTAACCACTTCAATACCAGGCACTTTTACCTCCTTCCTGCCCAGGCAAATTTTCAGCTTTCAGCGCTCTCACACTTTCACAACTGTGCGGTCATGCAACACTGTACATTTTTATAATTTTGTTCACACAACTAGAGCTTTCTTTTGGTGGTATTTAATCCCCACTGGGTTTTTTTATAATTTGCTAAATAAACAAAAAAAGACTGAGAATTTTGAAAAAAAAGCGTGTTTTTTTTCCGTTTCTGTTATAAAATTTTACAAATAAATAATTGTTCTTCATAACTTTAGGCCAAAATGTATTCTGTTATATTTCCTTGGTAAAAATAACCCAAATTAGTGTACAATATATTATTTAGTCTGTAGGAAAGTTATAGAGTCTACAAACTATGGTACAGTGTATCTAAAAATTAATCAATCCTGATGTACTAATGGCCTATCTCATTTCTTGAGGCCCAAACATGTCAGGACAGTAGAAATACCCCCCAAATGACCCCTTTTTGGAAAGTGGACAAGTAGGTACTTAGTCATTATTTTTTGGAAAATAAATAAATTAAAACAAAAATTTTCACAATTTTTGTTTTTTTACATACTGTCACCAGTGCAGTACAGCATCATCAAATAACTAGTGTGGTGTTGATCAGGGACACTGACTGATGACAGTATGAAAAAAAAAAAAAAAAAAAAAAAAAAAAAATATATATATATATATATATATATATATATATATATATATTTTTTTTTTTTCGTTTTTATTACTTTTTTAACACACTGTGACCAGAGCAATATAATGTTATATATATATCTATATATATAGATATATATCTATATATCTATATATATAGATATATATCTATATATATAACTCATCAGTATTTCTAAACTTTAAACTTTCAAAATTAAAAGCCTTTGCGATGAGTGGGTATGTGTGCCATTATATTTCAAGTTGGAAAAGACTGTTCTGTATGCGAAAGGACGAAAGTCAGAAAAGTCCAACACTTGGTAAAAAAAGTAGAAATTTGTTTGCCTGTAGACTTAGTTTGTGTGATTTGAAACCTATATTTCTTCTTCTGAGACAGGCAGATGGAGAGGAGGAAAGAGGGATGGCTCATCCTATAATTTAGTTGTGTGGGTAAGGCTTCATGTACACGGGACGCTTTTACAACCTCTCCTCAACGATTTAACTTGACAGGTAGTAACCCACATTTAAAATGTCCGTTTTGCCGCGTTTACATGCCGTGTTTACGTTTAGAAGCATTTAAAAAAAAAAATAGCCAAAAATGAAAAACGCCTGCAGGTGAAACGCGAGTTACCGCGTTTCACTGCGTTTAGAAGTGTTTGGAGCTTGAAATGCCTCTAAGCTCAGCTTCTGAACCCAATTTTTTGCGTTCCAAAAAAAGCCTCTAAACTCGACTGCCTAGAAACGACTGTAAACGACTCTGTGTACATGTACTGATAAGATAACACAGAGGAGAGTTCAGGAGCAGTTGAAAAAAATTCTCAACTGCTCCTAAATGTCCGTTTAGCAGCAGCAGTGTACATGAGCCCTAAAATTCAGCTTGAGCTTCTGAGCTCTGTAGGCAACAGTTTTTTTCATGGTAGGTACTAAGAGACAGGTAAACAAATAAAGAAAATTACAGGATCTCCATATTCTGGCTTTAATTGTGCACACTTAAAATTGAACTCCGGGATAAGCAAATATTGTCTAAATACAAGAGTCATGTGTATTCTTCATTGAATCTTGTTGTGCTTAGTTTATTTCTTCCAGATCTGTGCAGTAATCTGGTGTAAAACATTGCCTCTGTGCAGGAGCTTCCTGTGATAAAGACCGGTCACTTCTGCTCTCTCTCCTTTTGCAGGGTGACCGGTCTTGTCTCAGCTCTCTTCTGTAGTTATTTTTGCAGGCATCCTGTGGTGGATGGGCCTGCTGGGCCCCAACCCATAGCTCTCGGCACAGACTATGTGATGCACAGGAATGATGTCATTGCTACTTTTACAAAGTAATATCTGGGTTTGTAACGATATTTGGTGCACACAGAGTGAATTTATATCATGAATGGCTATATCATATCAAAAGGAATATATCTAAATGAAAATCTTTTTGTGCCTTGAGTCCAGCTTCAACTTATTAAAACATAATAAATACTACAACTAATAGTATACATATAATAAATACAGATAACATCTACAAAACAATTAAGTCTATAAATATAGTCAATGAATCCAATAACTTGCAAGCATCACCAGCACACTAAAATGCTCAATAGGAGCTTGTATTTGTCATAGAAAGACATGTGACGTTTTCAAGTCATCATTGAAACTCATTCTTGGGCAACAGTGACCATTCCTGTTGCCTGAGGAAGGGATCCATTGATGGCTTAGAAGGTAACCAAACCCATCAATTTAACAGTTTAAAGAAACCGGTGACAACCCAGGCATGTCGGGAATGCTAACTGTCTCATTTGCTTGTGCTTTCAACCAAACTGCCAAACCATCAAATGGCTGTAGTCATAACTAATCACATGTGCAGCACCATGGCAGTTACAAATCAGAGACTAAGATGGCATCTTCCTTGGCTGAAAAGATTGGAGGGTTTAGTTCCTCTTAAAAATGTTGCATGGCATTTGGTTTGCTGGTGATGCTTGCTGCCTGGAAGCACTACCATATCACTACTTGCCTGAAGTTTGCATGTTCTCCCTGTGCCTGCGTGGGTTTCCTCCAGGTACTCTGGTTTCCTCCCACACTCCAAAGACATTCTGTTAGGTTAATTAGCTGCTGTCTAAATTGGCCCTAGTATGTGTATGTATGAATGTTAGACATGTGTGCTACATTTAGTTCCGAATCGAAATTCAGACGGGTTTTTCATTATTTGGAAATTCGGATGTATAGTAATGAATTTAAAGAATCTGACTCTGTATGAGCTCTGTGATTGGTTTCTGAATGAGCTCTGTGATTGGCCTCTGCAGCAGTGGCACCGCCCCCCCAATCCATGCGTCCGGCCCCAATCTAACATGCAAGACGCCAGACACATGGATTTCTATGGTTTTTTTTAAGCACCTGATTAGAGCCTGAGGCTTCAATTGGCTTCAAAAAAGGGTGGGCTTGGGATGCAGAGCACTGCGCCCGACCCCACCCACTTGTGTGACAATAGCAAATTAAAATTTGCTATTGTCTTCCTGCTTTTCCTTCCAGCCAATCAGGAAACGGGCTTTAAGACCAGATTGGCCGAGAGAAGAAGCGACTGTATTGGCTGGTAACAGGACGGGAGATGCCAAGGAGGAGATGCAGGGGGGAAGCTGCTGAAGCTGCCTGCAGCCTGCATAGGGTAAATGGGGGACAGATGGATGGACGATCGACCGAGCGACAGGGGGGTTTGACCCACTGACCGACGTCAGGTGGGGGGTTTGATCGACCGAATGAACGGGGGGGATTGGGTGGTTTGTTTACCGCCCTCCCCTCCAAAAAAACTAGAGCTCCGGCCACCTCTGCAGCCTGATCCACTTGCTGTTAGTGGTTATCATGGACCAAATTGTAGCCTCTAGGTATATGAAGTTATTCTTATTCTTTGCACTTTATTATGCACAAAGGGAGCTTCTTCTCCGATGGAAGCAGCCCACTTCGCCCACATTAACTAGCTGGGTCTCCGCCGTAAACGCAGTCTTGCCACTGTATACATCAATCTGTGAGAGTAGAAATTGTCCTAAGAAGTTTGAAAAAGCGTGGTCAACTTGGATTGATGCTCATGGCCTAGTTGAGCCTACTGATGGGTGAACTGTTTGTTGAGGATGGGACTTGGAAAGGACTTGATTTCTTCTCTTTCCTTCCCCCTTTTTTTATTCCTACTTTCTTGCATAGTCCCACTCTCTCCCCTCCTCATTTCTCCGGGTCCTATACACATCCCCCCCCCCCCCCACCTCTCCCTCCCCTTTTTATGTCTATGGAGAAGGAATTGTGTGATTAGATACTTAATTGCTATTCAATGTCTGCTGGGAATGTTACTATGATTTCTTGTGTTCTTTACACTTGTCCTTATGTGTTCAAACTGGATTGTGCATATCTTAATGTGAACCTGTAATTGCTGTGTGAGTTATTTAAATAAATCTTTATCTGTTAAAAAAACAATAAATCCGAAATAAGGAAACAAAATTTCAGATGAAATTTATTTTTAAATGAAATTCAAACAGTTTTAAATTGAATTCAAATTCTTTTTTAAAATTGAATTTGAATTTCCAAAGAGAATAAAATAGAATAGAAAATAAAGGAAAATAATATAATATAATAGAGTAAATCAGGACAGAATAGAAAAGAAAAAAATAGAAAAAAATAGAATAGAAAATAAAGGGATAGAACAGAAAATAAAGGAATATAATAGAAAATAAAACAATAGATTAGAAAAGAAAAGAAAGGAATAGAGTAAAACAGAACAAAATAGAATAGAAAATAAAAGAACAGAATAAAATAGAATAGAAATGAAAGGAATACAATAGAATAGACGAGAATAGAATAAAAAAAAACAGAATAAATTCACATTTCAAATAGAGTAAATTCATATTCGAATATAGTAGAAAAGAATAGATAGAAAAAAAAGAATAGTGTAGAATAAAATAGAAAATAATAGAATAGAAAAAAAAACAATAGAATAGAATAAAATAGAAAGAATATAACATTCTTCTGAAATTCACATTTTTAATAGAATAGAAAATAATAGAATAGAATAGACAGGCTATAACCATTTCACAAAATTGGAGTAGAACAAAATTTGAATTTGAATAGAAAAGAATTGATTAGAATAGAAAGCAAAGGAATAGACTAGAATAGAAAAAACAATACAATAGAATAGAATAAAACATTATAACCATCTTCTGAAATTCGAATTTCGAATTGAATAAATTTGAAATAGAATAAAATAAAAAATAATATACTATAATAGAAAAGAAAAGAATAGAATAGAAAATAAAAGAATAGAATGGAATAGAAAGAATATAACCATCTTACAAAATTAGAGTTTTGAATAGAATAAAATCGATTGCAAATAGAATTCGAGTCAAATTCGAATGGAATTCGAATTGGTATCGATTCAAATTGTTCAAATTTGTTTGAATTTAGTTCAATTCGACCAAATTCTGAAGTTTCATATCGATTTGAATTTGAATAAACTAAGCGAATTTCGAAAATGAATTAAACTAATTTAACTAACCAAATTTTTGTAAATAACGAATTTAAACGAAACAAATTTTTTCGTTCTGCAATTGTCTAATAAATGTGAGTTATGCCGGGCATACACGGTTCGAATTTCGTAAGAATTTTCTTTCGAAAATCGTATGGAAGAATTTTCGTATGTATTTCGCACCATTAATGGCCTGCAACAACGGACGATTTTCGTGCGGCAATCAAATTTTAGGAATCGGACATGTTGGAAATTTTTAGAAAAACGAACGATTTTCTAATCAATGATGGGAGAATTGTGCGAGAAGCGTAATAAGAAAAGAACATTTACGGAGAGAAAAGAAGATTCCCAGCCACAAAAATTATTTTCTGTAGCAACATGCAGTGAAATTGAAGGCTTGGTCGGCCGAATTTCGAAAATCAATGATGGCATCATCGGATCACAAAAAAAAAAATGAACATTCTGATTTTGAAAAGAAAATTAGTTCGAAATTCGACCGTGTATGGCCTGCATTAGGGACCTTAGATTGTAAGCTCCTTGAGGGGAGGGACTGATGTAAATGTACAATATATCTGTAAAGTGCTACGTAAATTGACAGTGCTATATAGGTAATAAAAAAAAAAAATAATTTATTGACAATATATATATTGAACTTTTAATGAGTATACAGGTGAGGAAAAAACAACCAAAATTAGAATTATTCTTTAAAGCTGAACTCTGGGTTTATCTAAAATCTCAGCTTGCAGTGCCCTCCCTAACGCTGTAAGAGTTGATAGCTCATTTTGTCTGGGGGAGTAGAACCTTATTTCTTCCTCCTGATGGCATTCTTTTCCACTCTCCAATGTCCGGGGATGTAAGTGGGCCCTCGGTATTCTCATGGACGAAACTCATGAGGGAGCTGCGACTGATTGAGCTGTGAAGGGGAGTGGCTTGGAGGAATTATTGTATAGAGAGATAGCAGCTAATAGCAGTGAGGATTAAGGTAAAGTATGTGACTTTATTACCCCGAGACAAAACAAACATTTAACCCTTGCAGTGCTGATAGGGGCGCTACAAGGTGACATTTTAGGGATACCCGGAGCTCAGCTTTTAAGCTGCTGAGCTTTCCATGCTACATTACCTAACTTGCAGTTTTGCCAGTACATACATCTTTCCTGTGCTGGTTACCAAATGAATACAAATCCCTGGTTGATTGGTTGCCTTACATAACTATACTATTCTACTATTGCTCTGATTTTCATAAATCAATTCTGATCTGTTACTCCTCATCATTAAAGTGAATGTCATTTTTATCCTTTGAAGAATATTCCTTCATCAGAATGCAATCATATATCTACCTGGCTGTCTCCCTCCATGCCTGCCTAGTTACTCTTTTCGGTACACACAGATAAACAAAATTAAAAGGGCTGCATGCTTTTAAATCAGGAATTCAGGCATGTCAGACTCAAAAGAAAATACATTTGGAGGAACCCTTTATGGTAGCTCAGCAAGGGGCCTTCATTAACCCAACTGAAGGCTGCACTTAAAGGGAACCTGTCATATTGGCTCTTACATTGTCATAGCCAAGGCTCACAGAGAGGCTGCTTGTTCCAAGGCAGGTAAGGGGCTGCACAGGTCTGCTCAGCCAGTGAACTAGCAACATTTCTGGTCAGACTATGGAGGGCCACAATAAAGGCTGCTTCCATGGGACTAATTTGTGTCTTCTAATAAGAGAAAATGAAAAAAAAAAAAAAAATCAGTCTTTGGATTACTACTATACAAATGGATTGCCAATGGATTACAGAAGGATTGCCACTACCAACCTACAACCAACTGTATCCATACTACAGTATACAGTTAGCTAGGTGAGAGCCATCAACAGTTATGCCCTGTACACACGGTCGGACTTTGTTCGGACATTCCGACAACAAAATCCTAGGATTTTTTCCGACGGATGTTGGCTCAAACTTGTCTTGCATACACACGGTCACACAAAGTTGTTGGAAAATCCGATCGTTCTGAACGCGGTGACGTAAAACACGTACGTCGGGACTATAAACGGGGCAGTGGCCAATAGCTTTCATCTCTTTATTTATTCTGAGCATGCGTGGCACTTTGTCCGTCGGATTTGTGTACACACGATCGGAATTTCCGACAACGGATTTTGTTGTCGGAAAATTTTATATCCTGCTCTCAAACTTTGTGTGTCGGAAAATCCGATGGAAAATGTGTTATGGAGCCTACACACGGTCGGAATTTCCGACAACAAGGTCCTATCACACATTTTTCCGTCGGAAAATCCGACCGTGTGTGCATTACAGAATTCCATGACAGCTGCTTAGCCAATATAGTCAATGATCCCTGTTATTTTCTTTAGGGTGTGATCTTTCTGTGTTAACTAGAAACAGCATATGTGGCAGTAAACATCATACCTCCCAACTTTTTGAGATGGGAACGAGGGACACCTATTAGCAAAAGTATGTAAGTATAGGAAACACCGCCTGCCACGCCCCCTTAAGGGCAAATTATAAAAAACTTATTAGTAAGAGCTAGTTTACACTTGCTTCAAAACATGGCTTCGGACAGGCTTTGTTAAAGCTCATTGAACGCCAGTCAAAGATCCTGTCACTAAATAAAATGGTTCGCTTACAGTCCTGTTTACACCTTGCCTTTGCTTGGTTCTTTGATGAGGCTTCGGTCGGGTTTTGATGAGGCTTTGGTGGAGCGTTGATGGGGCCTTGATGAGAATTTGGTGGGGCTTTGGTGGGGCTTCAGTAAGGCTTTGTGGAGCTTCGGTGGGGCTTCAGTGGGGCTTCAAGCGAGCTTTGCCATAGACTTCTATGGAGGCTTTGAAGACGCTTTGAAGCATCACTAATGCTACATGGGGTATAATTTTTGAAGCAAAGCCGAAGCAAAGCAAAGCAAAAGCAAGGTGTAAACAGGACTGTAAGCTAACCATTTTATTTAATGACAGGAGATTTGACTAGCGTTCAATGAGCTTTAACAAAGCTTGTTCAAAGCCTTGTTTTGAAGCAAATGTAAACTAGCTATTAATGTGTTTTGAAGCCAAAGCAAATGTAAATGAGCCCTTAAACCCACGTGTTCTTTTTACCACTACTATTCCTTTATATTGGCTTTTGAAATTTACAAATGCAGCAATTTAGAAATTGGATGAACAGTTTAGCACTGGGAAACACTTTTTGAAAGCTAAAAAGTGCATTTTATATACAACTATATAGATCAGACCAAAATGAGGGACAAATGAGGAGGAAAGAGGGACAGAGGGACTTTGTTCCAAATCAGGGACAGTCCCTTGCAATCAAGAACTGTTGGGAGCTATGGAAAACATTGGTGCTGGATATTAATGGACAGTAGGAAGGTAAGAGTTGAAGAGCTGCTGGGCAGCAGTCTGGTAGTTGAAGAGTTGTTAGTCAGTGAGGGGGTTAAAGAATAATAATGGGGACAGCATATAGGTTCTGAATTGGGTTAAAAGTGTCAAACACAAGGCCCGTGGGCTGAATCTGGCCCACGGGCTGAATCTGGCCCACCAGGCCATTTCATGTGGCCCTTGCACCAGAGGGGGAGGGGTGGAGGTGAGATGTGGACAGCCTGCGAAAAAGAGCTGAACCCTGCACACTGTGCATATCACAACCCTAAACTTTGCACTCTATATGTAGCTCACTTCTTAACACTGCACTCTGTACATAGCACATCCCTGAACACCCCACATAAGGCATTCCTGGTATTTATTGCCCCTTTAAACCCTTAGAGTTGGTGCCTGGCAATGCTTTACGGGCTTAAGAATGCCGGGGGGGGACAGGACAGGGCTTATGGTCATGTGACCGCTGTGATTGGCTGTCACAACGGTCACATAATCAGAAAGCTCCAGGTTGCAAACAGCGAATGGGAGCTTTCAGTTAGCCGCCAGTAACAGTGTCGGGAGCGTGCAGGGCGTGCACTGTTGTCACAGTGCTATTGGTGCTATTGTACGCAAATATGTGGCCACTCAGCGCCAAGGACAGGCCACTGAGGGACTGCATATTTGTGTGTGCTCAGTGCCTAGGGGATAAGTTAAGATCCTTCAATGTGGTTTGGCAGGGCATGGTTGAGCTCCTGCACATATTCTCTGAGAAAAAATGCCCTGCTTACATTTATATAGTCTTACAGATACAACCAGCCCTGTGAAGACAACCAAAATTCTGATGCGGCCCGCAATGAAATTGAGTTGGACAACCCCTGGGTTACAGTTTGTGGTCCTGCAAACACACTGCTAATTTTCCTGTCAGCTGGGATTGGGATATTTTTCAGACAGAAGTGAAGGATCATAAAAAAATGTGGAATGAGTAAGTATTATTATTTTTATTAATATTATTATACAGGATCTGTTATTGTTTTACACTGGGAGCTGTACATGCCACTTCCAACTGTCAGAAGTTCCCTCCTATCTTTCAGCAGTCTTGTCCTGCCCATCCCTTTCCCACCTTTTAGCAGTCCCCTCTGAACTGTACGGCCATGGCCAAAAGTTTTGAGAATGAAGAATGACACAAATATAAATTTTCAGAAAGTACGATAGCTCAGTTTTTATAAAGGCAATTTGCATATACTCCAGAATGTTATGAAGAGTGATCAGATAAATTGTAATTAATTGCAAAGTCCCTCTTTGCCATGAAAATTAACTCAAGCCCATAAAAAAACATTACCATTGCATTTGTGATGAAGGCTTCAGAGCGCCCAAAAAAGTCCAGCAAGTGCCAAGACTGGCTCCTACAGCTGATTCAGCTGCGGGATCTGGGCACCATCAGTGCAGAGCTTGCTCAGGAATGGCAGCAGGCAGGTGTGAGTAGATCTGTACACACAGTGTGGAGAAGACTTTTGGAGGAAGGCCTGGTGTCAAGAAGGGCAGAAAAGAAGCATTTCTATCCAGGAAAAACATCAGGTTCAGGATTATATTCTGCAAAAGGTACAGGGATTGGACTGCTGAGGACTGGGGTAAAATCACTTTCTCTAATGAATTTCCTTTCCGATTGTTTGGGGCATCCAGAAAAAACCTTGTCCGGAGAAGAAAAGGTGAGTGCTACCATCAGTCCTGTGTCAAGCCAACAGTAAAGCATCCTAAAACCATTCATGTGTGGGGTTGCTTCTCAGCCAAGGGAGTGGGCACACTCACAATTTTGATTAAGAACACAGCCATGAATAAAGAATGTTACAAAAACATCCTCTGAGAGCAACTTCTCCCAACCATCCGAGAACAGTTCGGTGATGAACAATGCCTTTTCCAGCATGATGGAGCACCTTGCCATGAGGCAAAAATTATAACTAAGTGGCTTGGGGAACAAAACATAGAAATTTTGGGTCCATGGCCAGGAAACTCCCCAGACCTTAATCCCATTGAGAACTTGTGGTCAATCTTCAAGAGGCGGGTGAACAAAAACCCCCAACAAATTCTGACAAACTCCAAGTATTGATTATGCAAGAATGGGCTGCCATCAGTCAGGATGTGGCCCAGAAGTTGATTGACAGCATGCCAGGGCAAATTGCAAAGGTCTTGAAAAAGAAGGGTAAACACTGCAAATATTGACTTTGCATAAACTTCATGTAATTGTCAATAAAAGCCTTTGACACTTATGAAATGCTTGTAATTATATTCAGTATACCATAGTAACATCTGACAAAAAGATCTAAAAACACTGGAGCATTAGACTTTGTGAAAATGAATATTTGTGGCAATCTCAAAACTTTTGGCCGCGGCAGTACACAGTCCCCTTCAAACTGTCCCCAATCTCCTTCCATCTGTCAGCCTCCCCTTCTCATCTGTCGGCAACCTTTTCCCAGCTGTCAGCAATCTTTTTCCATCTTTCGGCAGTCTCTTCTTGCCTTTCCATAGCCTCTTTCCACCTTTCAGCAATTCCCTCTCGCCTGTCAGCAGTCCCCCTCCACCTGTCAGCAGTCTCTTTCCAACTGTCAGTAGTTTCTTTCTAACTGCCAGCAGTCCTTTTCTACCTGTTTGCAGTCCCCCCGTCCCCACCTATCAGCAGTCCACTCCCACCTGTCAGCAGTTCCTTCCCACCTGTCAGCAGTCCCCTGCTACCTGTCAGCAGTCCATTCCCACTTGTCTAAAATCGACTAACAATGCCTTACTATCTAAGAACCAAATCTGGCAGACAATACTTCTTTAACAAAACCAGGGTGCGTAACTCACGGCACCATAGCCAACTGGTCTAAAACATAATCTTTATCAACTTATGTATAAAATAAGGTGTGTAAGAGTGTATATATTAATCCACTTGAAGGGGAACTCCTCAAAAAAGGAAAAATGAGAGCACACCACAGTGGTCACTTGTCTAATTGCAGGCAGCACCCATAACCACACTATTTGCTCTTAGTTGTACTCTGAGCTAACCTAAATGGTCTCACTGCACGCTTGTATTCAAGATTTAAGATAATAACTCATTAAGGATATAATATATCATTGCCTGTATTGTAAATTATTTAGCCTATACTGACAATTCTGCAGCTTGCTTTCTATCAATGCGGTCTCACTGCCTGTGCTGATAGTTGAATATTCTGACTCTAGATAATTCTATAGGCTCAATACGGTCACTCAATATGGTTTACTGCTGCCCACCTGACCGACCACTGTTCCTCTCTCATTAGTCCCATTAGTCCCAGAATTGGCATTAGGTTCACTTAGAACCAAAATATAAGATTACCAACACAGGCAGTGACTGCATTAATGGATGCAGTCTGCAAAAAAGGCAATAGACTAAGCAATTTATTACAAAGGCAGTGTGATCTCAATGAGGTATTATTTATCAGGAATTCTTCAGCACTGAAAAGATCTTGAATACAAGAGTGCAGTAAGACCATATAGGTCAGCTCAGAGTACAACTAAGAGCAAATAGTGTGATTATGGGTGCTGCCTGCAATTAGACAAGTGACCACTGTGGTGCGCTCTTATGTTTCCTTTTTAAGGTGTTCCCCTTCAAGTGGATTAATATATACACACTTACACACCCTATTTTATATATAAGTTAATAAAGGTTTTGTTTTAGACCAATTGGCTATGGTGAGGTGGATTACGCACCCTTGTTTTGTTAAAGAACTTCCCACTTGTCTGCAGTTCCCTGAAACCTGTCAGTAGTCTCCTCCCATCTGTCAGCAGTCTCCTCCCATCTGTCAGCAGTCACCTCACATCTGTCAGCAGTCTCCTCCCATCCCTCAGCAGTCTGTTTTCACCAGTCAGCAGTCCCTTCCCACCGAGTCCCAGATAGCAAGGATAACTTGCCATAAATTTCTGGCAGTGTTGAATTGTAAGTGTGTTAACTTGCTGCACATTTTCACTGGCAAGTTGTACAATTACAGAGCACATGAAGCACAAAATCTAGTTGCCATTTTTCCAATTTGTAGCAAATTTGCCTTGCAAGTCTCTAGCAAGAGCAAAGTTGCAGCTGTGAGTCTACAGCAAGAGCTCTGTATGTCTACTGCATAAAAATTCAGCCACAGTGACCCCTGTGGTGGGATGACTATTGCACAACATAACTGAACCAGAACTTGCACCAGACTTACAGAATGTTTGCAAGGAGAGTTGAGTCATGCAAAGTGGACTTGCTGCAATTGTGCAACAAACTTGCGAAGCCTGGCAAGTCTTGCAATAGCTTAGCAAGTCATTTTCAAACTTGCAGCACAATTGCTTGCTATCTGGGCTGTCATCAATCTCCTCCTACTAGTCAGCAGTCCCTTTCCACCTGTCATCAATCTCCTCCTACCAGTCAGCAGTCCCTTCCCACTTGTAATCAATCTCCTCCTATAAGTCAGCAGTCCCTTCCTACCGGTCATCAATCTCCTTCTACCAGTCAGCAGTTCTTTCCCAGCTGTCAGCAGTCTCCTCCCAGCAGTCAGCAGTCCTCTCTCAGCTGTCATCAATCTCCTCCAACCAGTCAGCAGTCCCTTTCCACCTGTCATTAATCTTCTTCTACCAGTCAGCAGTTCTTTCCCAGCTGTCAGCAGTCCCCTCCCAGCTGTCAGCAGTCCCCTACCAGCTGTGAGAAATCTCCTCCCAGCTGTCAGCGGTCCCCTCCCAGCTGTCTGCAGTCTCCTCCCAGCTGTCAGCAGTCCCCTCCCAGCTGTGAGGAGTCTCCTCCCAGCTGTCAGCAGTCCCCTCCCAGCTGTCTGCAGTCTCCTCCCAGCTGTCAGCAGTCCCCTCCCAGCTGTCTCATTCCACCTGTCAGCAGCCTCTTTTCATCTGTCAGCAGACCCCTTCTACCTGTCATCTGTTTGGTGTGTCTAATTCCTTTTAGTTAGATATGAGTACCAAACAAGGTTGAATTACCAGTGACTGCACTGGAGGAGAGGATGGTCAGCAAGACAGATGGGAAAGATTTTTCCTGAGAGCACTTCTCATGCCAGTATTGGCCAAGAAAATTGAAATCTTTTTGGTTATTATTGCTTTCTGTAATTTTGCACATTGCTCCTTGTACTACCTATTTGAATAGTTTGTACATGCACTGTATGTATAACAGGTACAGGTATAACAGTGTTTTCAGTCCAATGCTATACGTTGTACACACAGCCCTCTGTGTACTCAAAGGAGCAGACCATGTAGCATTGGCTTTGCCGGTAAACATTCCCAGTCTGGCATGATTTGGCCATTACAGATTCCGTGCTCTTCAATACTATAGCTTTATTTTGGCTGCTCTGTGTTTCCTAGTCAGGATTTATGACAGAGGTGCTCTAATTGTGATCTCTAGCACAGACACTAATCAAGTAATTTCCCCATCCCAGCCCCATCAAATTGCTCTTTAGCTGTTGAACTGTAGAGTTTTGCTTCTCCTTTCACATGCTAATCACAGCCATTCAGCATCTCTCTGTGAGGCTATTTGTAGTGGAATAAATCTCCTTGTTTGCCTGCTGCATGATTAATTGATATTGTTGTGTGCCTTTTGTTTGGGCTGCAGGGAACTGAAAGGCAGAACTTATTGGATGTGAGGACAGAAGCTGACAACATCATTTTACTGTTGAGGTCTTTCAGAGGTCGGCAAACAGACTGATCACAGTATTCATTCTATTTAGTTTTGCTCATTATAAAATATGATGAAAGAATAAAGACGATGTCTAAATAGCCTGGATGGATGGACATCCTTCTATAACCATACAAGATCGCATTAATGCTTCATCAGAAGACCAGAAACATGCCTTTTGTTATAGCTGTCACTGTCACACTGTGTTCTGATTCCTATTAGCCTCCTAATGACATGTTAACAAGGTGTAATAAATCCACTGTGGAAAAAGGTTTTCTTAGGGGTGCCACCCCATTCCTTTATAACATGACACATATAGAGTATATAGGTTTTCTGGCTCATTAAAGGGTTAATTAGATTTAGTCAGTGTCTCATTTTTTAAAAAAAGGCTGCCATTGCAGACCATTGCTTCTGAATATGCTAGAAGTCTGGCTGTCATACTGATCCAGCAGCTTTAATAGAGTTATAGAGTTCCAGCCTTGGAACATGTATACTGATAGAGACAGGGGCCCTTTTTTCGCTGCCTTTCCAATGCTGTATACATATTCCAGGTAGGGTTGCCACATAATCCTTTTAAAACCAAACACATATTAAGGCGTAGCTCCACCCAAAAGTAGAAGCTCCACTTATCTGCCTCCCCCCCGCTGACACATTAGGCACCTTTTGGGAAGGGAGGCGGAGCAGGTACCTGTTTTTGACAGGTACCTGCTCCCACTGCCGGGTGATCTCTCTGTGGCGTGGTCACCTGGAAGTTTGGCCCCCCTCCTCCTTCCCCCGCCGCTGGGCCATTCAGAAAGTGCAGCGCGCTTCGCGCATGCGCAGTAGGGGACTGGCAGTGAAGCCGTAAGGATTCCCTTAGACCCCATACACACTTGTTGTCTGGTTTCCTTTAGATTTACCAAAACCATGTACTGCAAGGACCTGCCTGGTTGCATACAAATTTACAAATTGAAACTCCTAAGGTTTGACCTCATATTATATGGTTTTGGTAAAGGAAAAAATCTACAGAAATTGTACAGTGTGTATCCGGCTTCAGAAACAATATCAGCGGCAGCACCCGAGAGCCCATGGAAAATCTGCTGGGTTGCTGACTGCGGGATCCCTGGACAGGTAAGTTTCCTTATATTAAAAGGCAGCAGCTACAGTATTTGTCGCTGCTGACTTTTATTTTTTTCTGAAGGAGGCTGGACCTCCTCTTTAATCACCTCAATACTGGGCACTTACACCCCCTTCCTGCCCAGACCAATTTTCAGCTTTCAGCGCTCTCACACTTTGAATGAAAATTACTCAGTCATGCAACACTGTACCCATATGAAATTTGCGTCCTTTTTTTCACACAAATAGAGCTTTCTTTTGGTGGTACTTAATCACTAGTGTATTTTTTATTTCTTGTGCTATAGATAAAAAAAGACAACATTTTGTGAAAAAATGCCTTTTTCTTTGTTTCTGTCATAAAATTTTGCAAATTAGTAATTTTTCTTCATAAATTTTGGCCAAAATTTATACTGCTACATATCTTTGGTAAAAATAACCCAAAGTAGTGTATATTATTTGGTCTTTGTGAAAGTTATAGAGTCTACAAACTATGGTGCCAATCACTGAAAATTGATCACATCTGATCACACCTGATGTACTGAAGGCCTATCTCATTTCTTAAGACATTAACAAGTCAGGAAAGTACAAATATCCCCCAAATTAAGTTTTTTTTTTTTTTTTTTTACAAAATTGTCATACTAACAAGTTATTCCTCCCACGGAGCATGTGCATACAACAAATTACAGCCCAAAATACATGCTGCTACTCTTCCCGAGTATGGTGATACCACATGTGTGGGACTTTTACACAGCCTGGCCACATACAAAGGCCCAACATTGAAGTAGTACCTTCAGGCGTACTACAAAAATAAATGACACATCTCATTTCTCAACCACCTATTACACTTTTGAAGGCCCTGGTTCACCAGGACAATGGAATTGCCCACAAAATGTCCCCATTTTGGAAAGCAAACATGGTTTTGGTAAATCTAAAGGAAACCAGACAACAAGTGTGAATGGGGTCTAAGGGAAACCTTACGGCTTCACTGCCGGTCCCCTACTGCGCATGCGCAAAGTGCATCTATGAGGCATAACGAGTCTTTTGAATGGTTCATTTTTTTCTAGAAGTTTTTGAAAAATGTGGAAAAAAAATGAAAACACATTTTTTTATACAAAGTTGTATTTCTAACACATAGCATGTATATAGCAAAAATTACACCCCAAAACACATTCTGCTCCTCATCCTGAATATGGCTATACCACATGTGTGAGACTTTTACACAGCCTGGACACATACAGAGGCCCAACACTGAAGTAGTACCTTCAGGCGTTCTAGGAGCATAAATTACACATCTCATTTCATTCCTACCTATCACAGTTTTGAAGGTCCTTGAGCACCAGGACAGTGGAAATACCCACAAAATGACCCCATTTTGGAAAGCAAACACCCCAACATATATTCTATGAGGCATGGGCTGCAGATAGGTACTCAGGTACTTTGATGGGCTGCAGATAGGAACTCGGGTACTCTGATGGACTGTGGCGTGGTCACCTGGAAGTTTGGCCCCCCTCCTCCTTCCCCCGCCGCTGGGCCATTCAGAAAGTGCAGCGCGCTTTGCGCATGCGCAGTAGGGGACCGGCAGTGAAGCCGTAAGGTTTCCCTTAGACCCCATTCACACTTGTTGTCTGGTTTCCTTTAGATTTACCAAAACCATGTACTGCAAGGACCTGCCTGGTTGCATACAAATTTACAAATTGAAACTCCTAAGGTTTGACCTCATATTATATGGTTTTGGTAAAGGAAAAAATCTACAGAAATTGTACAGTGTGTATCCGGCTTCAGAAACAATAGCAGCGGCAGCACCCAAGAGCCCATGGAAAATCTGCTGGGTTGCTGACATTGCGGGATCCCTGGACAGGTAAGTGTCCTTATATTAAAAGGCAGCAGCTACAGTATTTGTTGCTGCTGACTTTTATTTTTTTCTGAAGGAGGCTGGACCTCCTCTTTAGGGCACTTACACCCCCTTCCTGCCCAGACCAATTTTCAGCTTTCAGCGCTCTCACACTTTGAATGAAAATTACTCAGTCATGCAACACTGTACCCATATGAAATTTGCATCCTTTTTTTCACACAAATAGAGCTTTCTTTTGGTGGTATTTAATCACTAGTGGATTTTTTATTTCTTGTGCTATAGATAAAAAAAGACAACATTTTGTGAAAAAATGCCTTTTTCTTTGTTTCTGTCATAAAATTTTGCAAATTAGTAATTTTTCTTCATAAATTTTGGCCAAAATTTATACTGCTACATATCTTTGGTAAAAATAACCCAAAGTAGTGTATATTATTTGGTCTTTGTGAAAGTTATAGAGTCTACAAACTATTGTGCCAATCACTGAAAATTGATCACATCTGATCACACCTGATGTACTGAAGGCCTATCTCATTTCTTAAGACACTAACAAGTCAGGAAAGTACAAATATCCCCCAAATGAAGTTTTTTTTTTTTTTTTTACAAAATTGTCATATTAACAAGTTATTCCTCCCACGGAGCATGTGCATACAACAAATTACAGCCCAAAATACATGCTGCTACTCTTCCCGAGTATGGTGATACCACATGTGTGGGACTTTTACACAGCCTGGCCACATACAAAGGCCCAACATTGAAGTAGTACCTTCAGGCGTACTACAAAAATAAATGACACATCTCATTTCTCAACCACCTATTACACCTTTGAAGGCCCTGGTTCACCAGCCAGGACAATGGAATTGCCCACAAAATGTCCCCATTTTGGAAAGCAAACACCCCAACGTATAATCTATGAGGCATAGTGAGTCTTTTGAATGGTTCATTTTTTTCTAGAAGCTTTTGAAAAATGTGGAAAAAAAATGAAAACACATTTTTTTATACAAAGTTGTCAATTTATAAGATATTTCTAACACATAGCATGTATATAGCAAAAATTACACCCCAAAACACATTCTGCTCCTCATCCTGAATATGGCTATACCACATGTGTGAGACTTTTACACAGCCTGGACACATACAGAGGCCCAACATTGAAGAAGTACCTTCAGGCGTTCTAGGAGCATAAATTACACATCTCATTTCATTCCTACCTATCACAGTTTTGAAGGTCCTTGAGCACCAGGACAGTGGAAATACCCACAAAATGACCCCATTTTGGAAAGCAAACACCCCAACATATATTCTATGAGGCATGGGCTGCAGATAGGTACTCAGGTACTTTGATGGGCTGCAGATAGGTACTCGGGTACTCTGATGGGCTGGAGACAGGTACTCGATTAACTTGATGAGCTGCAGATAGGTACTCGGGTACTCTGATGGGCTGGTGACAGGTACTCGGTTACTGTGATGGGCTGGTGACAGGTACCCGGGTACTCTGATGGCCTGGTGACAGGTACTCAGGTACTCTGATGGCTTGGTGACAGGTACTCAGGTACTCTGATGGTGACTGGTGCTCTGAAGGGCGGTGACAGGTACTCAGATGGGCTGTGACAGGTACTCAGATGGACTGTGACAGGTACTCAGATGGACTATGACAGGTACTCAGATGGGCTGTGACAGGTACTCAGATGTGCTGTGACAGGTACTCAGGTACTCAGATGGACTCTGACAGGTACTCGGGTACTTGGTACTCAGATGAACTGTGACAGGTACTCAGGTACTCAGGTACTCAGATGGACTGTGACAGGTACTTGGATACTCAGATGGACCATGACAGGAACTCGGGTACTCAGATAAACTGTAGCAGGTACTCAGGTACTCAGATGGACTGTGACAGGTACTCAGGTACTTGGATGAACTGTGACAAGTACTCGGGTACTCATATGGAATGTGACAGGTACTTTGATGGACTGTGACAGGTACTTTGATGGGTGGTGACAGGTACTTTGATGGGTGGTGACAGGTCCTCTTTATTGGGGGGGGGCAATCAGTGTGATTGGTGTACACTGTAAGCGGTAACGAGATGTTACCGCAATCTCCTTCCCACACACGATCGGTGTGTGAGGAGGAGAACCCGGTAACATCTCGTTACCGCTCTGTGTTTACATTTAGTGATCGGCCGTGAAAGGATCACAGCCGATCACGTGGTAAACCAGCGTCGGTGATGAACAGTGTTCCCGGGAACACGCTGCCACCGACGTGCACGCGCAGCACAATCGTGATCGCGCACATGCGCCGTACAAAGTGGGGAGGTACCATCTGTGATCGCCTGTGTCTTCATCACAGCCGATCGCGTGGTAAACAGCCATGCCCAATGGCTGTTCACCCCCCTCGGTGATGAACGGTGTCTCTATGACACGCCGCCATCGACAGTACAGGGCTGTGCACACACGACCACGCGCATGCCCTGTTTAAATGGACAGACGTCATATGACGCCTGGCCAGAACGAGAGCCGCGCCGCCCGGCCGTCATATGACAGTGGGCGGGCGGCAAGAGGTTAAGTATACAGGTTCGGTGGCTGATTAAGGTGGCAATTAAACTTACTTGGTGCCTTATCTGCATTAAATTAGCCTCAGAACCTGTGTAATTCATATGTGTTCGATTTTAAAGGGGTGAGGTGGCAACTGTAATTCCAGGTATATAACTCAGAAAGTGCTAAAGGCAGATGGTCACCATACCAGCCAAACAAGTAACAAGGGGTTATTTACTAAAACTCGAGAGTGCAAAATCTAGTTCAACTCTGCATAGAAACCAATCAGCTTCCAGGTTTTATTGCAAAAGCTTAATTGAACAAGCTGAAGTTAGAAGCTGACTGGCTACCATGTACAGCTACACCAGATTCTGAGTGTCCAGTGTTTTTAATTCTACCCCAATATTTTTAAGAAGGAGGTCAGCAATGGCAGGCTTATGACAAGTTTAATTTAAAAGAATGAAGTAGAAACCCTAGCTTGTTCTTAAACATTTAATCCTAGTCTAGTAACGGATAAGAGATGGCAAACTTTTGCCTTCCCTTAATTATTGTCTAATAAAGGACAGGAGACAACAGTTACAAGGTATGGCTGGAAAACATAGGCGTGTAAACAGGGTGTGCCAGGTGTGCCTTGGCACACCCTAATCAACTCACCCTGCTTCCTGGCGCCCCTGTCTCTCCCCCCCCCCCCCCGTAGTGCTGCCAGCCTCCCTCTTCTCCTCTCCCAATGGCTGCTGCAGGGGATGTTTCAAGATGGCGACATCAAGGGTCTGTTTGGACCCTTGATATTTCACCATAGCCCCCCAAAGGGGCTCCTAAAAACATTGAAAATAATAAAAAATAATATTGTAAAAAATAATTAAAAAAATAAAACTGAAAAAAATAACAAAGTTAAAATAACTACTGACACGGTCCACTGCCCTACTGACACCAATGCTCTGTTGATATACACGCATGTGTGTTTGTACACTGGGTTGCACACCCTAATCCTAATAATAAGCTGCACACCAAAGCTAGAAAATGAGATAGAGCTGCATAAACTTGTGCTCCTATATTGGCAAAGTGTACATGCTTATGCATTGTGCACACATCACATCATCACATCACAAAAGTCTCCACTTTTGGGTAGAACTCCGTTTGAAGGGAAGCCAGCAGCACTCACAATAATTTTTCAGCCTGTGTCAGTGAGGATGAATTATTCCTATTGGGTGATGGCACTGGTATTTGTTCTCTTGCCCTCCCACAGACATGTTCTCTTTCTCTGTCCTCTCCTATAAAGTTATGCTTGTAAACGTCTTCCCTGCTTTGGCCCTGGCTTTGACAACTTTCACCCAAGACAGAGCCCCATACAATAGCAGGCAGGATTTATTACAGTGTGGAGGAGAGATGTTCTCTGAAGCTGCTTGATGGGAGGGGGAAGTAGAGGAAGTGGAAGCAGAGGAAGTGGAAGCAGCAGCACCCTGACACAGACAGTGAGTACTCTGTGCTCAGCCGATCAAGAATCGGCTAATAGCAGAGCTGCACATGCAGGAAGATTGGGAAACTGACCTCACTGGAGCTTGTTCCTGTCCACTAACAATTATGGGCAGGAGCAAGGCGCTCTGTTTTTTTACAGTCCCTCCCTATTGGACAGTCAGTAACTCTGCTCTGGGGGGGGGGGGTTCAGACACCCCAAACCCCCCCTTATCTACGTCCCTGACTATAGAGCTCTGGAACTGACTCAGTCAGATTGTGTTGGACTTCTTCAGATAGATCACTGCTTCCCCACTGAGAGCTAGGGTCTCATTCTTCAGCATGCTGGCAAGGGATAGCCTTTTCTACATACCTAAGAAAATTCCCAGCTCAACTTAAAGACCAGCCTGCAACCATCTGAATTATCCTAACAGTATGGATTAAAGACAGGGGTTTAGTTAGCACACATATACTCCTTGCTGCAAAGGCCAGTTATAGGTGAGGACAGTGGCCATTTATTTGTACTTTTGGAACACTTGTGAGGGGATGCACTGAAAAACCTTTGCTGCCATTGTGCTATACGCTGGGTGTCCAGTGCACCCCTGTGCCTTTAAGGAGGGGTGGGCTCCCTCCAGGTTCACCTGCCCTTTGCCTATCCATTATAATGCATGTGCTTCCACTGTGGAGGCTCTCAAAAATGTGTAGAGTTAGGACTGCAGATGATGCTGGGGTGCAGGGAAGTAGCTCTGCAGCTTATGCATGTATTTACAAATGTGTGCAAACTAAACCCTTGTTTTTAAAGCATACTGTAAGACAGGATAATTCGGTTGGTTGTAGGCTGGTCAGTAAGTTTCTTCTTAGGAATTGTTTTTGGTTTTGCTTCACATGCGTCACCCTTCTATATGCTCCTTGCTGCAAAGACCATTTATAAGTGGGGGAAGTGGCCATTTGTTTGTACTTCATACCTCCCAACTTTTTGAGATAGGAACGAGGGACACCTTTTAGCAAAAGTATGTAGGCATAGGACACACCCCTTACCACGCCCCCATAAAGGAGACCTACCCTGTTTCCCTAAAAATAAGACCTAGCGTGATTGTCGGTGATGGCTGCAATATAAGCCCTACCCCCCAAATAAGCCCTAGTTAAAGTCCTTGTAGGTCTTATTTTCAGGGTAGGGCTTATTTTCGGGGAAACAGGGTAGGGCTTATATTGCAGCCATCACCGACAATCACGCTAGGTCTTAATTTGGGGGAAACAGGGTATACAAAAAAAATAATTTGTTAAACCCACAAATACTTTTTCTTTACCACTACGATTCCTTTATATTGGCCTTTGGAATTTACAAATGCAGCAATTTAGAAATTGAATGAAAGGTTTAGCATTGGGAAACATTTTTTGAAAGATAAAAGTGCATTTTATACATGTACAACTCAATAGATCAGAACTAAATGAGGGACAAATGAGGAGGAAAGAGGGACAGAGGGACTTTGTTGCAAATCAGGGACAGTCCCTCGAAATCAGGGACAGTTGGGAGCTGTTTCTACTCTAGCTTGGCTGATTTTTAAATAAATTGTAAGACTTTGAACACATTTTGTTTTGATGCACCTGGAATGTATTTGGCTAATTTAAACCAAAAGTTTAGTTTAAATTTAATTTAGTTTAAGGTAAATTTAATTGGGCTTTAAGGTAAAGCTGTCATGAGATAAATAAAGGAGCTACCACTGCTGACTTCTTTCTGAAAAAGCTACTTGCCTGGCTGGTATGCTGACCCTCCAGCTCTACTACTTTCTGAATCACTAATCTAGTGTACAGACCAGAACAGTTGGAGAAATGTCAGAACCCCTCAGCTGTATATTTGTCCTGGGTCATGACTCAAGAGGGTCCGAATGACAACTTGGAAACTAGCATTTTTAGACACAAAGTTTGGTAATTGCAGCTTCATTGATTCTTTCAGGATGAGTTTCCTTCAGAAAGTGAGTGCTCTTTTGATGTGGTTATTCTTCAGAGCCCACCTTACTGAGCATTTGTCAACTAGACATACTTATTTAAATGTCTCAGCTCCAAGAATTTTTGCTATGAGGTCTCAAGAATGGCCTCTTCTTAAAATTCTACCAGCCAAGCAGCGCACTTCTTGGCCTTGCGTGACACAGTTTACATTTAGTTCAATGGATGGCCCATCTGCAAAAGTTGAGAGCCTCCCTGTAAAACTTTTGGAAACCATGGTTTACATGATTGAGGGTATACATTGGCCAATAGATTTTGAAGAACAGGCTTTTTCAGTTGACAAAAGCTCAGCACAAGGAGAGCAGTGTGTTCTGAAGGATATGTTTACATAAAGTATTCATTACCTCTTATTGCGTGCGACCCATTCAATGTACACCATATTACCAAAAGTATTGGACACCTGCCCTTACATGCACATTAAATTTAATGGCATCCCAGTATTAGCCTGTAGGGTTCAGTACAGGCTAATACTGCCCACCCACTGCAGCTATAATAGCTTCAACTCTTCTGGGAAGGCTACCCACAAGGTTTAGGAATGTGTCTATAGGAATGTTTGACCATTCTTCCAGAAGCGAATTTGTGAGGTCAGGCACTGATGTGGACAAGAACGCCTGGCTCTCAGTCTCCGCTCTAATTCATCCCAAAGGTGTTCTGTCGGGTTGAGGTTAAGACTGTGCAGGCCAGTCAAGTTCCTCCTCCCCAAATTTGCTCATCCTTGTCTTTTTTGGACCTTGTTTGTGCACTGGCGCGCAGTCATGTTGGAACAGGAAGGGGCCATCCCCAAACTGTTCCCACAAAATTGGGAGCGTGAAATTGTCCAAAATGTCTTGGTATGCTGATGACTTAAGAGTTCTCTTCCCTGGAACAAAGGGGCAAAGCCCAACCACTGAAAAACAATCCCACACCATAATCCCCCTCCACCAAATGATTTGGACCAGTGCACAAAGCAAGGCCATCCCATCCACATCAGTGTCTGACCTCACAAATGCGCTTCTGGAAGAATGGTCAAACATTCCATAGACCAGTGTTTCTCAACTCCAGTCCTCAAGGCGCACCAACAGGTCATGTTTTCAGGATTTCCCTCAAATGAAAGGGCTGTGGTATTTACTAAGGCAGTGAAACTGATCAAATCACCTGTGCAAAATTAGTGGAAATCCTGAAAACATGACCTGTTGGTGCGCCTTGAGGACTGGAGTTGAGAAACACTGCCATAGACACACTCCTAAACCTTGTGGACAGCCTTCCCAGAAGAGTTGAAGCTGTTATAGCTGCAAAGGGTGGGCCAACTCAATATTGAGCCCTACGGACTAAGACTGAGATGCCAATAAAGTTCATGTGTGTGTAAAGGCAGTAGTCCCAATACTTTTGGTAATATAGTGTACCTGTCAGTGGTCATAAATGTATGGCTTATCAGTGTTCATTGACAATTGTGCAACCCAGAGTCCAGGGGCATAGTTACAGATTATGAGTCCACTAGCAAAGATTTGCTTGCTATCTGGGTAGTGACCTCTTTCATGTGGCACCTGGCAGTGTCAACTGGAAAAACACTGTCTTTGACGTTAAAGTGTATCTAAACTCAAAAACAAAATGTTAATATATTTCAATTCTTTGGATGCATTATTTTTCTTTTTTAAAGCTTTTTTTCTGCTCTGCAGATTACTATTTTTTTCAGTATATTATATCTCAAATCTTAGGGCCCTATCACACAGGTGGAGTCCATTCAGATCAGCAAGGAATCTATGAACAGATCCCCTGCTGAACTGGAGCCACATAGAACAAATGTCACATTTGTGATGTCTGTGTCCGTTCAGTTTTTTGCTCACAGAGGTTAATTGACCTATGATAGGTCTAAGGGCAGGCAGCAGTAAACTGACATGCATCTATTTACATTCTTTTACCACCAATTTGTCATGTTTAGATCTAAAAAAAAATAAATCCATAAATATTGGGACATCTACACAATTCTAATCTTTTTGGCTCTATACACCACCAAAGGAAAGGAATTGAAATGAAACGAATAAGATGTGCTTTAACTGCAGACTTTCAGCTTTAATTTGAGGGTATTTACATCCAAATCAAGTGAACAGTGTAGGAATTACAATAGTTTGGCTTCTCAGCTGTTCCATGGCCAGGTGTGTGTTATTCCCTCATTATCCCATTTACAAGGAGCAGATAAAAGGTCCAGAGTTCATTTCAAGTGTGCTATTTGCATTTGGAATCTGTTGCTGTCAACTCTCAATATGAGATCCAAAGAGCTGTCACTATCAGTGAAGCAAGCCATCATTAGAGATAAAGAGATAAAAAAAACATTAGGTGTTTCCGAGCGTGTACACACGCTCGGAAATACCAAGCGTGTGTACACGAGTCCAACGCACAAAATTCCATGCATGCTCGGAATCAAGTACGAGTGGCGCACTGGCTATTGAACTTCCTTTTTATATTCCCATGCGTGTTGTACGTCACCGTGTTCTTGACGTTCGCAATTTCTGACAACATTTGTGTGACCGTGTGTATGCAAGACAAGTTTGAGTCAACAACCTTCGGAAAAAAATCCATGGTTTTGTTGTCGGAATGTTCCGATCATGTGTACGTGGCATAAGTACTGCTGGAAAACCAGCATTCTATGCAGTGGGGGAGATTCCTGTATCTACATTGTTTGTGTGGATGCAGGGATCTGTGAGTAATTTTTTGTTCAATCTGCTGGTTGAACAAAAAAACCCCTCTATATGTATACTGCTTTAGTTTCAGAGTGACTGAGTTGTAACAGAGGTTTTGAAAGCAATAAATATACATTTCTAAGACAGCTAAACAAATTCTCTTTACTGCATTCATAAAGCAAAGGGGATCTGTGACCCCTGACCCTCTGTCTGTACAGTGCTGATTGGCCCTGTGCTGATCACATGCACCCTCCCAAAAGAAAAAGAATTCTCTAGAAATACACACCAAACTGAGCATGTGCAGAATGCCTCAAAGGCTCTGTTCTATCAGCAGATTTATTGGGGACAGTAAAAGAAGGGGAGGATCAGAGAAGACAGGAGCAAACAGCCTTTCTACACAATGTGGAGGATTAACCCTAGTGCTGCACCGCCAGGGGGGTAGTAGTGCGGTGCCACCAGCTGCCCGGGGAGTGGTTGTTTGCCGCCCCCCAAAAGAAAAACCCACCATCTGCGACTGCTGTATAATCTATGGAGTTTCCTGGGCAAAAAGCCACATGAATGGGCGTTCAGCTAATCGAATATCCAGCTGCAGTGTGCAGGGAAATGTTTAGCAGTGATATTATTACACACATATTACAAACATTTTGGCAAAGGCAAATAGACTGTGCACTCTGCAAAGTGCAGTTGCTCTAGAGCTTAGTAAATGAGGTAAAGCTTCACTTTGCAAAGAATACCCAATCATGTGCAAGGAAAATTAAAAAAATGCATTTTTGCTTGCACGTGATTGGATGACGAAAGTCAGCAGAGCTTCCCCTCATTTACTAAGCTCTGGAGCAACTGCAAAGTGCACATTCTATTCGCCTTTAGTAAATCAACCTCTTTGAGTATTATTTTCACACTTGAATGTTGAGATATTTACAAAGCAATTAAAAAAAAAAAATTGACCCCTAATGTCTTTTAGATCAATTTACTACTCTATCCAAAACTACAATCAGTTAGAGTAGAGTACTTCTGTTTTTGGTTTTCTCTCTGTGTCCCCACTGGCCAGGTACACCTTCCCTTTTTGGTCTTTCTGACAATTTTCACTGGGACAGAAAGTGAGGGGAAATTCAAAAATCTTGACTGCTTACTGGTAAAGGAATAAAGGTGAAATGTCACAACATTTATTTAAAGTGGTTGTAAAGGCAGAAGTTTTTTTTTTTACCTTACTGCATTTGATAAATACACACCTGATCTTGATCTCGATCCAGCGATGTGCATGAGAGCTCCCTGGGCTCTCTCAGCTGTCTTGCACCTCATTGGCTCAGATACAGCAGTGGGGGCCATTGGTTCCCACTGCTGTCACTCAGAACCAGTAACATGGGAGTGGGGGGGGGGCATGGCAGAGCCATGCTCTGTGTGTCTTATGGACACACTGAGTGGGCCCGGGAGCGAGTATGCATGAGTGCCCCCATTCGGCGGGGGAGGGGGGGTGTAGCCAGAAGCGCCTGCGGGGGACCCCAAGAAAGGAGGCTCTGGGTTGCTTTATGCACAGAGCAGGTAGGCATAACATGTTTGTTATTTTTAAAAAATATTCACTGTCATTATTTTTTAGAGGTGTTTATCATTTTTCATGATTTATAGAAAATTGAATATACCACTGTTATAACACATAGACTGAGCCATTTAGCATGTAACATACTTGTCCCAATCTTAACCTGCCTCAAACATAGCTACTATGTTAAGATCTGGATTGGAAGTTATTACAGAAAGTTGTACAGAATCCCATTATCTGCAGGCAGCAGTCATGCTCCCATATTTTATTAAACTTGTTTGGGCAACCATGGCCCATATAGATGAGCTTGTATTTGGGTAAGACATTATTCACCGCTTGAATCAGATGAGCCCCTTCAGCACAAAATCACTTTCCAGTCATAAAAACATATAAGATATAGTCTGAATAGATGTTTGGAAAACATGTTCATCCAAAATATTTAGTAAGAACACTGTAGGGAATTTCTGTGTAGGAAAGTGGTCGGCAGATTGTGCAAATTCAACCATTATCAGAGTATTTCTTTACAAGTCCAAAAGAGGTGAAATAGGTCACAGCATGGACATGTTGCATGATAAAGAAGTTCCATTTTATGCTAACTATTAGGGGTACAATATAATATGTGTTTAAACTAAAATTGGATTAGTTTGTCAACCATATTGATGACATCTGTGACTTAGTTGTCCTCTATCTCAATTCAGTCATTCACAGTTAATTGAGGCATGTAGTCTGACCATTTAGAGTATCAGGTTATTAAAGGGTTGTGATCCTACAATTTGAAGGTTGTAAGCATTGGTGATGACTTTGGACTGTGTTGACTCTCAAAGCAACATCTCCAGTGAACTGGCTCTAAAGCCGTGTACACACGACCGGACTTTTCGACCGGACCAAACCAACGGACTTTCGAACGGACTTTAGTCCATTCATGTGTGGGCAAGTCCGGTCGTTCGAAAGTCCGTCATAACTCCGTCGAAAGACCATCGGACCTTTGATGCCAAAAAGTCCGCTCGTGTGTACACGGCATAAGTGTCACACAAAGGGATTCAAACTGTGTTTTAAAATAGGCCTGGGTGTTCTAAAATATAATCTGCACTGCACCTTGCCCCACCTTCCACTGTGGTACAATTCCAATTTGAAAGAATGATATGGTCACTCTAATACTATTTAGTGGGCCTCCATCAGGGAGAGATTCTTTAATTCTCAGTGGTAAATTATATAGATGTTAATAGGAACCTACTGTTGCACTTCCCATTTGGAGAAACCCACCAATCATATAGGTCAAGATGAAGACTAGAAAAGATTTATATAAATTGGTGGTCTGGGCTTGTAGGGCCGCTCTTGAAATACTGTACATGAATGATCCAGGTCTGACAACTCATTTTGGATATCTGCAGAGTGGAGTGGATTGCTATCTGTTAAACACCTAAAGATCTCTAGATTGGTGATACAGAGGTAAGTGTAATGTTCATTTCTTATACTTATTTTATTTCATTTAGAAGCCCTTTCCATCTTGAAATTCTACTGTAACATTTTATGTATGAACGATAAAGCTTTGTCCAAGGAAAAACATATAAAACTTTGGTATAAGAAATTGTCTTAAGAAATGCCAAAAAATATTAATTTGCTGGTTCTAATGGTGCTGGATATCTACACGCCAATGTAAATCATTGTAAATTACCTGGGAAAAGCATTTAAAAAAAATGCTTGGTTGATTTTTTATTTTATTTTAAAAATTTTCCATTACTACCCAAAGGGTTTTATATACCCAAACCTCTGCAATATATGAGTTGTATATGTAAACTGAAAGGGAATCTATTTTTACTTCAAGGTTTATCTAAAGTCAAAACTTTTGTTAGGTATGGATTGTTTCAGAGACAAAGGATAAGTGGGAAGAAATCTCTGCAAAATCCTATCATAGGCAATTGTCACTGGGATAGTGACCCTATAGTGTCCCTTTTGGAAAATGTGCCCTCATAGGTTATTTCATTGATGACTGTGAAATAGCGGATTTCCCATCATTTTCTGTCCTGGCTACCAGAGCATATAGACAAGTTGAATAAGTCCAGTGAGAAAATACATAGCAATAAAAACCTGGAGCATGTATTATAATTAATGGCTGAAGAAGGTCAATTGCATTTAAACATGGTGCAATGGCTCCAGTAAGGCTTCTTTCAGCAGAAATATGGTACCCCCTGAACTAGAGACAAAGAATTTGTAATCCAGGAATAGAAAGTCTGAAGAGAGTGCCAGACCAAGACACCAAGAGTCCAAAAATCCTTATTGCTGGTGCTGGCTCCTAACAAGAAGATACAAAACAGGCAACACGTTACAGGGGCTCAAACAATTCCCCCTTCTTCAGGACTACAAAACAAATACAAAGATGTTTGAAAAAACACAAAAACTGCTGTACTAATCAAATCATGTTAAATGTCATCAATAGATATACAGATAAAAATAAACATATACCTATTAAAACTTCCAGATATGTCTGCGTTTATGCATCTCCATTACAAAAGGAAGGGGAAATTACTAGTTTATATAAAAAAGATATCACTCTTTTTTTTCTTTTAGTTCAGCTCATAGGAAGTGACAAGAACACCACATTTCTGGCAAGATCAACAGGTATTTTGGTAATCTGTATTAGATAAAAATGTATGCTCTTCGGTTTTCTCTTTTATTCTTTCTAGTAAATACAGTTCTGTTATTTTAATACTAGCTTTACTTGTAAACGTTATATTTTTTGATCACATTGATAGTTTCTATATTTTTATATGTATTTATTAGTTTTATATATACATATATACGGAGGATAAAATAATAATAGTCACCATTTTTCTAGGTACAGTGCCTTGAAAAAGTATTCATACTCCTCGAGATTTTCCACATTTTGTCATGTTACAACCAACAACGTAGATGTATATTATTGGGATTTTATGTGACAGACCAACATAAAGTGGCACATAAGTGTGAAGTGGAAGGAAAATGATAAATGCTTTTCAAAATTTTTATACAAATAAATATGTGAAAAGTGCATTTGTAGTCAGCCCCCCTGAGTCAATACTTTGTAGAACCACCTTTTACTGTAACTACAGCTGCAAGTCTTTATGGGTATGTCTCTTTGAAACCCTGACTGGGTATCTCCACCAAGAAGTTGCTTTCTAAGCTCCTGGAACACAAGATCAGCAAATCTAGGTACAGTTACCCCAAGAACTAGGCAACACCAGTTTTAGAGTAAACCAGAATAAGAACTGTTTATTTGAATAAGAATTCAGGCTTTTGTACACTTGAGAAGAACATGCCCCCCTCCTGATCATATTACCCTAACAATACAACCTGCACCCAGGAATATAATTACAACAACCAACATATACTATAAACATTATCTTAATTAGCCACCTGGATTACTCGGTGCCCACCCAGACTATTCAGGTCAGACTTGCTGTCAGCGAGCTCACACATTACAGTACACATTATCATAAGTATAAACACAGCACACCTTCAGAGAATAGCAGGAGACCCCAGTATCAGACTGTTTGTTTCCTACCTACAATAGTCTGAGGCAAAGCTCATACAATGTTCCACCATTCTGATACAGTGGAATTAATGTATCATAGATTTCTTGAGGGATATTGTTGATAAATATTACTGTCCCATCTGCAGTAATACAAACTGCATTCTCAGTGTCCATTAAGTAGTTGTCCATTATCGGCTTGGTCACCCAGTGCCCTTAATAGACACAGGATGCCTTACACATAAGAGGGACATGGGGTGATGAAACAAAGGTTTCCCAGTTCTCTCTAAAAGCCCCTGTCCTGGCTAGGCCAGTCACAGCCTCTACCAGCTTTTCACATCTAGAGAGTGAAATATTTACCCATTCTTCTTTGCAAAATAGCTCAAGCTCTGTCAGATTGATTGGAGTGTGTCTGGAGAGCGTTGGATGGAGAGCGTCTGTGAACAGCAAATTTTCAAGTCTTGCCACAGATTCTCAATTAGGTTTAGGTCTGGACTTTGACTGGACCATTCTAACACATGAATATGATTTGATCTAAACCATTCCATTGTAGCACTGGCTGTATGTTTAAGTTTGTTGGAAAGTGAACCTCCTCCCCAGTCTCAAGTCTTTTGCAGACTCTAACAGGTTTTCTTCTAAGATTGCCCTCTATTTGGCTCCACCCATCTTCCCATCAACTCTGACCAGCTTCACTGTCCCTGCTGAAAAAAAGCACCCCACAACATGATGCTGCCCCCACCATTATTCACGGTGGGGATGGTGCAGTGTTAGTTTTCTGTCACAAAATCCTATCCTCAATGAATTCAAATTTAGAAGAATATCTGGAAAGTCATTATGATGATCTAGAATGGTTGTCCCAACGTTGTCCCACCTCCCCACCAGTACAGTTTACTAACCTTAGGCCCAAGTCAAATTTCAATCCTGTCCATAAAAAAGGACCATATATACAGAATTTTTACCAAGTTGGATATTCAGACTTCATCAACATGTGCCAATCTCAGACCCTAAAAACAACATCCAATCTAATTCCTTCAGAACGAAAGGCATTGGACGATTTGGCCAACAACAATAACATTATCTTAAAATCGTCCGATAAAGGAGGTGGAATAGTAATCCAGGATAAACAAACATATATTCTTGAGGCCACAAGATTACTATTGAATTCCAACACTTATAAGAAATTACCCAAAGATCCCCTCCCCTTTTTTTCTCTGGAGGCTGCAGCATTAACCAACACAGCATTGTCAGATGGAATCATTTCCAAAACAAAACCATCCTTTCTTAAGAAGAGTTTTTACAAAACACCGTATTTCTATCATTTGCCCAAAGTCCACAAAAATCTAGAAAATCCACCCGGACGCCCAATAGTCGCCTCTATAGAGAGTGTCACGAGTGGTTTTTCCATGTATATCGATACATTTCTCCAACCCCTAGCCCAAAATCATCCATCACATATCAGAGATGGTACACATCTCCTCAATATGCTATGACCATACAGATGGGAACCCACATACAGGTGTCTCTCACTAGATGTGACATCCCTCTATACATCTTTCCTACACGAAGTAGGAATTAGAGCAGTAGAATACTTCCTTGTCAAGGATCCTTGGACAAATCCCAGATAATCTCAGTTTATACTAGACACCATTGCTTTTTGCTTACAACATAATTATTTTGAATCTGATGTAGAATCCTATCTACAATCCAATGGCACGGCTATGGGGGCAAATTTTGCCCCCAGCTATGCAAACTTAGTAATGGGCCTTTGGGAACTAGAGTTTGTCACTGACAATAATCTCTTTGCCTCCCAGGTTGTTTATTATGTACATTATATCGATGATATAATAATCATCTGGGATTGCCCCATAGATAGATCTAGATCTAGATCTAGAGCTTTGCCACGATGGTCCCATTCTTCATGCTTCCAATCATGTTAAACACAAATTGTACCCGGGACACTATTTCCATAGCCAGGGAGAGCTTTCAAGCAATACATTTCTTGAGAAAGGTTACCCTTTTAGTGTCCAATGCTTTTGAGCACTACAAAAATCCACCTTCACTAGAGAATAATAGTAACAACCAATCACATGTCATGCATTTTACTACACAGTTCCACGCCAAGTACACAAATATGGAAAGTATATTGGCAAAACATTAGTCTATCCTAAATGAGGATCCCTTTTTAAAGGATGTTATTACACCCAAACTAAAGTATCATACCGTAAGGCCAAAAATATCAAAGGGAAAATTGCGCAGAGTAAAATAAAATCATCCCAACCCACACTTAGAAACTATATCCCCCTGATACCTCTGGTGGGTATGTTCCAATGTAGAAAAAAACTTTGCCTGACTTGTCACTTCGTAGAGCATGGTCAAAAAAGCTTCACAGCTAAAGGTAAGACCTATACAATCAAAGAATTTCATAATTGCTTGAGTGAATACATGGTCTATTGTTTAACTTGTCCATGTGGCTTACGTTACGTAGGGAGGACCATCCGTACCCTACGCAAACGCTGAGCATAGAGGCTTCATTGTAGAAGGCTGTGACATGCACAGTGTCCTTAAACACTTTCTAACCAAACTTCACAAATCCACAGCAGGTCTAAAAGTGTGGGTGATTAAGGCAATTTCTAATAGTTTACCCACTGCAGAACTATATAAATGCCTATGCCAACAAGAAATGTTCTGGATTTATTCCCTCTATACCCTCACTCCTGAGGTACTCAACGAAGAGATAGAAATCCATACGAAAGGGGAGGGGAAAGGATGGCACGATAGGCAGTTTGTCTGCTGAGGAGGAGGCTCATAAATCCCGATACCAGTCCGGTATATACCCATTCACGCTTATCATAGAGTGGTGCACTGGCGCACCTGTTCTGTGTGTACCCCTGAAAGGGATTTGCTTTGCTTAATAAACGTTTTAAAACTTTATTACTCTATCAAGTTCTCTTATTTCCATATAATGCAGAGGGTCATACTGAGGAGTCCAGGATTCCGGTACCATTAAAGAGCCCAGTGGTGGTTCACATGCATGCATTGACTGAGCTTAATTGCAAAGTCGCACGCGCTAAGGTAAGCGTTCACTACCTACGTGGAGCACCTGAGTGATGACACTATAGCATGTTTTGAATCACCTTTCAAATTGCTTGAGATACATGGACTTTTCACACCGCGTCATCAGTGACGCATTTGGATACCACATATATGCACATGAGCACTTTGATTTACGAACAATCTTTTTGAGTTATATGGACTTTCCAGTGATGCAGTTGCATATCACTTATGCACATACGCACTTTCAATTTATGATCAATTCGCATATTATTAACATATGAATTTTGAGCACAACTATGCATAGGAGCACTCTGGATTAAGTTGTGTATTTTATATATATATTTTTAAAATTGTCTCACTATTCACTGGTTATTTAAGACACAGTTATTTATTTAAATCATCTATTATCCTTTTATAGTATTTCACTTTCATTTGTTATTTCAGATACACCTTATATTTAACCACTTTAGCCCCGGAACATTATGCTGCATAAGGACCAGAGGACTTTTTCCAATTTGGCACTGCGTCGCTTTAACTGCTAATTGCGCGGTCATGCAATGCTGTACCCAAACAAAATTTGCGTCCTTTTCTTCCCACAAATAGAGCTTTCTTTTGATGGTATTTGATCACCTCTGCCATTTTTATTTTTTGCGCTATAAATGGAAAAAGACCGAAAATTAAAAAAAAAAATGATATTTTCTACTTTTTGTTATAAAAAAAATCCAATAAACTCAATTTTAGTCATACATTTAGGCCAAAATGTATTCGGCCACATGTCTTTGGTAAAAAAATGTCAATAAGCGTATATTTATTGGTTTGCGCAAAAGTTATAGCGTCTACAAACTAGGGTACATTTTCTGGAATTTACACAGCTTTTAGTTTATGACTGCCTATGTCATTTCTTGAGGTGCTAAAATGGCAGGGCAGTACAAACCCCCCCCAAATGACCCCATTTTGGAAAGTAGACACCCCAAGGAAATTGCTGAGAGGCATGTTGAGCCCATTGAATATTTATTTTTTTTGTCCCAAGTGATTGAATAATGACGAAAAAAAAATGTACAAAAAGTTGTCACTAAATGATATATTGCTCACACAGGCCATGGGCATATGTGGAATTGCACCCCAAAATACATTCAGCTGCTTCTCCTGAGTACGGGGATACCACATGTGTGGGACTTTTTGGGAGCCTAGCGGCGTACGGGGCCCCGAAAACCAATCACCGCCTTCAGGATTTCTAAGGGCGTAAATTTTTGATTTCACTCCTCACTACCTATCACAGTTTTGAAGGCCATAAAATGCCCAGATGGCATAAAACCCCCCCAAATGACCCCATTTTGGAAAGTAGACACCCCAAGCTATTTGCTGAGAGACATGTTGAGTCCATGGAATATTTTATATTTTGACACAAGTTGCGGGAAAGTGACACTTTTTTTTTTTTTTTTTGCACAAAGTTGTCACTAAATGATATATTGCTCACACAGGCCATGGGCATATGTGGAATTGCACCCCAAAATACATTTAGCTGCTTCTCCTGAGTATGGGGATACCACATGTGTGGGACTTTTTGGGAGCCTAGCCGCGTACGGGGCCCGAAAACCAATCACCGCCTTCAGGATTTCTAAGGGTGTAAATTTTTTATTTCACTCTTCGCTGCCTATCACAGTTTCAAAGGCCATGGAATGCCCAGGTGGCACAAAACTCCCCCAAATGACCCCATTTTGGAAAGTAGACACCCCAAGCTATTTGCTGAGAGGCATGGTGAGTATTTTGCAGCTCTCATTTGTTTTTGAAAATGAAGAACGACAAGAAAAAACTTTTTTTTTTTTTTTCAATTTTCAAAACTTTGTGACAAAAAGTGAGGTCTGCAAAATACTCACTATAACTCTCAGCAAATAGCTTGGGGTGTCTACTTTCCAAAATGGGGTCATTTGGGGGGGTTTTGTGCCACCTGGGCATTCCATGGCCTCCGAAACTGTGACAGGCAGTGAACAGTGAAATCAAAAATTTACGCCCTTAGAAAGCCCGAAGGCAGTGCTTGGTTTTCGGGGTCCTGTACGCGGCTAGGCTCCCAAAAAGTCTCACACATGTGGTATCCCCGTACTCAGGAGAAGCAACAGAATGTATTTTGGGGTGTAATTTCACATATTCCCATGGCATGTTTGAGCAATATATCATTTAGTGACAACTTTGTGCAAAAAAAAAATTTGTCTCTTTCCCGCAACTTGTGTCAAAATATAAAATATTCCATGGACTCGACATGACTCTCAGCAAATAGCTTGGGGTGTCTACTTTCCAAAATGGGGTCATTTGGGGGGGGGTTTGAATTGTCCTGGCATTTTATGCACAACATTTAGAAGCTTATGTCACACATCACCCACTCTTCTAACCACTTGAAGACAAAGCCCTTTCTGACACTTTTTGTTTACATGAAAAGATTATTTTTTTTGCAAGAAAATTACTTTGAACCCCAAACATTATATATTTTTTTAAAGCAAATGCCCTACAGATTAAAATGGTGGGTGTTTAATTTTTTTTTTCTCACAGTATTTGCGCAGCGATTTTTCAAACGCATTTTTTGGGGAAAAAACACACTTTTTTAAATTTTAATGCACTAAAACACACTATATTGCCCAAATGTTTGATGAAATAAAAAAGATGATCTTAGGCCGAGTACATGGATACCAAACATGACATGCTTTAAAATTGTGCACAAACGTGCAGTGGCGACAAACTAAATACATTTTTAAAAGCCTTTAAAAGCCTTTACAGGTTACCACTTTAGATTTACAGAGGAGGTCTACTGCTAAAATTACTGCCCTCGATCTGACCTTCGTGGTGACACCTCACATGCATGGTGCAATTGCTGTCTACATTTGACGCCAGACCGACGCTTGCCTTCGCCTTTGCGCGAGAGCAGGGGGGAACAGGGGTGCTTTTTTTTTTTTTTTTTTTCTTTATTATTTTTTTTGCTTTTTTATCTTATTTTTAAACTGTTCCTTTCATTTTTTTTTTTAATCATTTTTATTGTTATCTCAGGGAATGTAAATATCCCCTATGATAGCAATAGGTAGTGACAGATACTCTTTTTTGAAAAAATTGGGGTCTATTAGACCCTAGATCTCTCCTCTGCCCTCAAAGCATCTGACCACACCAAGATCAGTGTGATAAAATGCTTTCCCAATTTCCCAATGGCGCTGTTTACATTCGGCGAAATCTAAGTCATGAAATGCTCATAGCTTCCGGTTTCTTAGGCCATAGAGATGTTTGGAGCCACTCTGGTCTCTGATCAGCTCTATGGTCAGCTGGCTGAATCACCGGCTGCATTCTCAGGTTCCCTGTTGAGACAGGAGAGCCAGAGAAAAACACGGAAGACGGTGGGGCATTCCCTCCCACTGCTTGTAAAAGCAGTCTAGAGGCTAATTAGCCACTAGGATTGCTTTTACATGAAAGCCGACCGCTGGCTGAAAAGAACGATACCAAGATGATACCTAAACCTGCAGGCATCATTCTGGTATAACCACTCAAAGTCATGAATGGCGTACCTGAAGACAAAAAAATGGTTAACAATAAAACACAGTAAACGGTAAAGTATAAAAAATTGCATACCTGAAAAGCAAACATGATAAAACATAATAACAATAAAACATTGCAGAATAGAATACAGTAAAAAAGAGCAGAACAATAGAGAGAGAATAGAGAGAGAGAGAACAATAAAACGACAACTATTTTTAAAAAATTTTATATATATATATATTTTTTTTACACTTTTTTTTGTAACTAACTTTTATAAATGTAACCGGTTCCAGGTTCGGGTCTCTCAAAATGCGATGGCATCTTGGGAGACCCTGTGAAAGTGTGTCCTAGTCTGTGCAATGCTGTACCCTACTCTAATATGCAACTAGTGAATGGTAGCGTTCAAAACATTCACCAATGCAAAGACCAGGATTGTCAGGACAGGAGGGACAATAATAGCGGGTGTCACACCTATATCCGCTCTTGCTGCAGACACGACATCTTTTTTGGGGGGGTTCGGTGGGTAGGGGTACTCGGGAGGACACAAAGAAAATGCCTCTCATGCAGCCGACTGCATTTGGTTGGGGATGTGAATGGGGGAAGTACGGGCGCTGCAGAAGTGGTGGGTTCCCAATTAGGATTGGCAAATGCAGCAGGAAGGGCACTATGGGCACGACGGGGCTGTGTTTGTCTTCTTCTTGGTGGCAGCGGGACACTACTTGAGCTTGCCACCTCACCAGCTTGAACTGCACTTATGGGACTCGCCACGTCACCAAGTGTTACTGCAGTGCTGGTTTGAATACGACCGGGGTGTACTAGGCCACTGGTGCTTGCCAGTTCACCAAAACGCTACCAAAAAAACTGTTAGCGATCGCAAGGATCAGGCCTGACTCTGCGAACGCTGCAGTTATGCGTTTAGTGTTTTGTAAGTGACAGTGATCGATCGATACTGCACTTGGGTGGGCTGGGCTGGGCCGGGCGGAGGGGCAAAACGCAGGTGCTAGCAGGTATCTGGGCTGATCCCGCTAACACTGCGTTTTTGGGAACCCTAAACTGCTGGGGACGCTAGTATAGATCTGATCGGATCAGATATTGATCTGTTCAGATACTACACCACTAAGGGAGGCGTATGCTGCGTGCGTGGGTGTTAGCGGTACTGGTGCTAACCTGACACTGCCTGGGGCTGGTGCTTGCCAGTTCACCAAAACGCTACCAAAAAAACTGTTAGCGATCGCAGGGATCAGGCCTGACTCTGCGAACGCTGCAGTTATGTGTTTAGTGTTTTGTAAGTGACAGTGATCGATCGATACTGCACTTGGGTGGGCTGGGCAGAGGGGCAAAACGCAGGTGCTAGCAGGTATCTGGGCTGATCCCACTAACACTGCGTTTTTGGGAACCCTAAACTGCTGGGGACGCTAGTATAGATCTGATCGGATCAGATATTGATCTGATCAGATACTATACCACTAAGGGAGGTGTACGGTACGTGCGTGGGTGTTAGCGGTACTGGCGCTAACCTGACGCTGCCTGGGGCGACGCATATCACCGCCGGGTGATCAGGGGGCTAAACCTTTATTCGGTAATAAACGGCGGGTGCCCTGACACTATAAAAAATAAACGAACTAACCAGCGTCACCCGTAACAGTTATATGGTGATCAGTGGTGAAAGGGTTAACTAGGGGGCAATCAAGGGGTTAAAACATTTATTAGGTAGTATATGGGGCTCCCTGTCGCTATAAAACGCTGACGGTGAACCTAAATATTTACATCCCTAACTAGCGTCACCAGTGACACTAATACAGCGATCAGAAAAATGAACGCTTAGTGACACTGGCGACAGGGGGTGATCAAGGGGTTAAAACTTTATTAGGGGGGGTTAGGGGGGTATCCTAGACCTAAAGGGGCTAACAGTAACTGCCCTAACACAGTAACTGTCACAAACTGACACCATGCAGTAATCAGAAAAAAAAAAAAAAACTGCTTGGTGTCAGTGTGACGGGGGGGGGGGGGGGAGGGGGGATTAGGGGGTGATCGGGGGGGATCGGGGGGTAAAGCGGGGTGTTTCGTGTGCCTGGCATGTTCTACTGTATGTGTGTGTGTTGTGCACTCACATTGAAGTCTTCTCTCCTCGGCGCCGGAACGGAATATACCGGGCCGAGGAGAGATGACATCATTTCCTTTGCTGCTGTTTAGCATACAGCAGCAAAGGAATGATTTGATTGGCCGGCGGCGATCGCGAGGGGGGCCACGAACGGATGGTCTCCCCCTCATCTCTGATCGCCGCTGGTCAGAAGCAGACCGCCTCGGGCACCGGGGGGGGTCTGATCGGACCCCCCGCCCGCGGGAGGCAGATCACGTATATGTACATGATTCTGCCTGCCTGTGCCATTCTGCCGACGTACATCGGTGTGAGGCGGTCCTTAAGTAGTTAATAGTAATGTAAGCATTTTTGTATCTATACTGATAGAGTGTGCATTACACTTATGATTTACTGGTAGCCAGTGTATACATTTAATCTATTTTTCCTTGCACGATTTATGTGACGTGTTTAACGCTAGCAGCTTTTTTGCCATTTACTTATTTATTTAGCATCTGGTTAGTGGTGGCTCGCAGGATTCTTTTTTAATTAGAAATCCATATGATATTGTAGTATACATAGTGCCACGATAGTGCATGTATAGACTATTGTTCTCTGATCATATCATTCATTATTCCCCACAGTGGACCCTTATGGTCATACCTTATTCTGGATATCGCATAACTCTTTCTTGGGGGTGGTGGTTCTGAAATCAGTAGTAAGTAAACTATCCCATTGAGTAGCTGCAGAAAATCCATGTTTTTTTCCCTTTTTTATCCCTTCTGTTTGAAACTCATGGACCAGTGTGTTTTTTTCCTATATACCAAAATGTGTTTTCTTTTCTTTATATATCAAAAAATTTTAATATGTGCCCCTGGCCCCCCTTTTTTTCTTTCCTTTCCCTTTTCTTCCCCCTTCTCCTCCCCCCCTCTTATTCTTCTCCCTTTGCCATTCCCAGCCACCTCCCTCCCAAACCTTCCCCTTCCCCTTCTTTCCTTCTCGATCCAACATACCTATTCATTTATATATACATTTGTACATGCCATGACTCAAATCCATTCATCAAATCATGCCTTTGTAACAGTTAATTTTAATGTTCACACTCTTTTATCAGTTATGTGTGCTTTTAATATGCTTTTAAATCCGTTTTTAACAAGTCTTAGGTCCGCTGGACCTTCTAGTTCCAGGGCCGCGGCCAGACTGTATTTAAGCTGCTTTATACATGAACTATCAGGCCAGTAGAAGGAGCTGTATGCTCCGAGTGTGTAGCCTTGTTCTCTGTCCTTCCACAATTGAGGTCCGCCCACCGGATGACATCATTTCCCTCCGTGCGGTCCACGCCAAGCAAGCCCTGATCCTCTTCACTTCCTGTCCAGGATTCAATGCTCTGCATAGGCTCTGACATCTGTCCTACTCTTTTTATTCATCTTACCTGTAAGTGCATTACTGTGCAAAATTAAATAATCTTTTAATACTACACTTAGGTGCGCCTCCCTCCTTTCCTCTTTTTAGTTGTCTGTCACACATAGCATTTTGCTTATAGGCCAAAAAGTTTGCTGTGTCCCCCACATGGCTTCTCACAAACTGCAAACGGGATTTCTTATGGCTTTCTTTCAACAATGGCTTTCTTCTTGCCACACTTCCATTAAGGCCAGATTTGTGGAGTGCACGACTAATAGTTGTCCTGTGGACAGATTCTTCCACCTGAGCTGTGGCTCTCTGCAGCTCCACCAGACTTAACATGGGCCTCTTCCCTGCTTCTCTGATAATGCTTCCCTTGCCCGGCCTGTCAGTTTAGGTGGACGGCCATGTCTTGGTAGGTTAGAAGTTGTGCCATAATCTTTCCATTTTCGGATGATGGATTGAACAGTGCTCCGTGAGAGGTTCAAAGCTTGGGATATTTTTTTTATAACCTAAACCTGCTTTAAACTTCTCCACAACTTTATCCCTGACCTGTCTGGTGTGTTCTTTGGCCTTCATGATGCTGGTTGTTCTTGAAGGTTCTCTAAAAATCCTCTGAGATTAGATTACACACAGGTGGACTCTTTTTACTAATTAGAAACAACATACTTGGGGGGCAGGATTTAAATGTCATTTTTGTATGTGTGTGCTATAACCTATAACCTATTTTGTCCTGTTTACGACTTTATAGCAGCACCATCTTGAATGTAAATGCATTTTTAGGGTGTGCCCCCCAAGTATGTTGTTTGTATATTGTATGGGCCCTGACCGGGTTCCTTGGGCCGGAGCACCCCATCCCCCCTTCATTGCCTCTTATTAGTGTCCACCAGTGTTATAGGAGGAGTCCTTTCAGTTCTCCCATAAAGAGGAGTTTGTCTCCCATGGTTGAGACGCTGGATCTTTCATTCTATTACTAGTTTAGGACCCACTGATAAAGAGTACTTTGACGCAGTACTATATGACCATATAGTGTGACCAAATCCCCATATTTTTGAATATGTTCAGGTGTTTTTAAATAGTCTTGCAGGATTTAAATGTCATTTTTGTATGTGTGTCCTATAATCTATTTTGTCCTATTTACTAATTAGGTGACTTCTGAAGTCAATAGATTTTTGTTAGTAGTATCAGAGTAAAGGGGGCTGAATACAAATGCACGCCACACTTTCCAGATATTTGTTTGTAAAAAATTTAGAAAAACATTTATCATCTTCCTTCCACTTCATGTCATATTTTCACTATGATTTCACTATGTATGTACTACATAGCTGGTTTTCCATCCCTGTCCTAGTAGGTTCCTCCTCCAAAGTTTCCATGTTCTACATTCATGTTTTCATCCAAATGTTTTGTCTGGCCTTTTATAAATACAGAGAATGAAAATCCAGTGTATATTTATGGATATTTCACTATAATGTGTGGCTAGGTCTGCATCTGTATGTGCAGTATTTTTGTCTGAAAAAAAATGCTGCAATCTAATGCCACAATTAATACACCTGAAGAGCTGGTTCTCCACCAGTGTCCTAGTAGGTTCCTTTTCTAATATTTCCATGTTCTACACTCATGTTTTCATCCAAACTTCTTGTCTGGTCTTTTATGAACCTGGAGAATTAAAATCCAATGTGTATTTAATGATATTTCACCATATCTTATGGCTAGATCTGAATGTACTTGTGACTGAAAAACATATCTCATGCCACAAGGAATACACCTGAAGAGCTGATTCTCCATCCCTGTCCTATTAGGTTCCTCCTCTAATCTCTCCATGTTCTACATTCATGTATTCATCTAAACATTTAGTCTGGCCTTTTATGAACCTGTGAAATGAAAATCCAGTGTGTATTTAATGATATTTCGCTGTCATTTGTGGCTAGATCTGTATGTATTTGTGTCTGAAAAAGATTGCATATATCTCATGCCACAATGAATACACCTCAAGGGTTGGTTCTCCACCTCTGCCCTAGTAAGTTCCTCCTCTAATGTTTAATGTTCTACATTTATGTTTTCATCCAAACATTTTGTCTTGCCTTTTATGAACACAGAGAATGAAAATCCAGTGTGTATTTACTGATATTGCCTGTCATGCCACAGATGTGACACCAATTAAGCGGAATATTTTGCTTGTCTCTTTTATTTGTTCCCTGAATGTTGTTTTTATTTCTGGGAGGCATCATTCCAAGTTCAGGGATTGAATTTAAACAAGTCCATGATGTTCGTTTCTTTACAAACCCCACTGCCCATTGCAAATATTTCCCTTTTTTTTTTTTTCTTTTTTTTTTTTAAGAAACTGTCTCTTTTCTTTTCATTCTATGCAGGGTAATTGATAGTCTCTATCAGAGGTCAGGATTTGCATAGGAATTAAGAGCAGCAAATTAATTTCATATTCTGTTCACATCTCCAATTATTCCTGCAGACCTTTGTCTGCATCTCTGGCAGTGAGAATCATCAGCTGCTCTTCAGCAAGCAACATCTGTGCAGTTAATAATTTGATAAACAACTAATACAAATAGTTTCTGAATGATCTCCCAAGCACACGATTGATTTAACCAATTGTCAAGGCTTTATGTTGAATTTTACTGATGCAATGTCTTTTTAAAAGTACTAAAATCCAGGGAAAATGCTGCCTTTAATGTAGATCAGACTATATTTGGTGATCAGGGAAAAAAGAAACATTTCAACATATGGTAGTATAACGTTCAATTAAATAAATCAATCACATTTCAAATGCAATTCTTGGTTAATTGTTAGGACTCCAAAAAATAAAAATCTACAATCGTAATTAATCTATTAGGAGAACCTTGTACTACAGCTAATTGAAACCTGCTTGTACCATTGAAAATACATTTAAGGAGTAATTATAGGTTAGCCTACAACAGTATGTAAGAAGTTCACTTAGGCTAAGTTACATGAGTGAATTTTAAGTACCTACCTACACGTAAACCTAATCGCTAAAATTTAATGTAAGCTTTAACATGTTAGTTTAAATTCAAAGGGCATTTTCAATATTTTTAAAGCTACAGCTTTTATTAAAATAATCCCTGGTGATCCTGCCAAAAAGGCACTACCTGTTATAGGGTGACAACATTCTGTCCCTTTCTCCTAATTGTGCTCATGCATTGTTACCTTGTCTTACATGAACTAAAAGTCGCCGCTTTAACACACATTGCATAGGAAGGTCTACTGCTATCATCATCAGGAAGCCAGAAAAAAAAAACAGGTACGAATGGAAGGAGTGCCAGACCAAAGTATAAGAGAGTCCAAATGAATTTAATAGTTTGGACTAAAAAACAGCCAACTTATTTCAGGGGTCGGAAATAATATCCCCTTCATCAGGGCTACAACAAAACACAATATAATGTAAATATGATTTATAAAAATATAAGTTTAATACTCATAAAAAAATCATGGATAACATGCATATGTGTACATATATGTGCATACATAAATACAGACATACAAATACATGTACACATGCTAGAAATGAAGATAAAGAATATCAGATGGTAAGTGATAAGGTGTAATAGGTTCATTTTTGGTATTAACAAAATCAGATGCTACATGATCAGTACATACATTATACCACTGTACATATAATAATAATAATGGTATAACAGAATGTACTGATCACGTAACATAGAATAATATTAGTGACATGTCACTTTTACCTCCTCCTTTATGCTATGTATTTTCTATGTGCATACTTTCAATAAACAAATAAAATTGTTTAAAAAATAATAATAATAATAATAATTAATTCCAAAAATGAACCATTTTACACATTATCACTTATCTAATATTTTTTTATCTTAACCACTTCAGCCCCAGAAGAATTTACCCCTTCCTGACCAGAGCACTTTTTGCGATTCGGCACTGCGTCTCTTCAACTGACAATTGCGCGGTCATGCGACGTGGGCTCCAAACAAAATTGACGTCCTTTTTTTCCCACAAATAGAGCTTTCTTTTGGTGGTATTTGATCACCTCTGCAGTTTTTATTTTTTGCGCCATAAACAAAAAAATAGCGACAATTTTGAAAAAGAAAAACGCATTATTTTTTACTTTTTGCTATAATATCCCCAAAAAATATTTAAAAAAAACATTTTTTTTTCCTCAGTTTAGGCCAATACGTATTCTTCTACATATTTTTGGTAAAAAAAATTGCAATAAGCGTTTATTGATTGGTTTGTGCAAAAGTTATAGCATCTACAAAATAGGTGATAGTTTTATGGCATTTTTATTGATAATTTTTTTTTTTTTACTAGTAATGGCGGCGATCAGCGATTTTTATTATGACTGCGACATTATGGCGGACACATCAGATATTTTTTACACATTTTTGGGACCATTGTCATTTAAACAGCAATCAGTGCTATACAAATGCACTGATTTCTGTGTAAATGACACTGGCAGTGAAGGGGTTAACCACTAGGGGGCAGTGTAGGGGTTAAAGCGGAGTTCCACCCTAAAGTGGAACTTCCGCTCATCGGATTCCTCCCCCCCCTCCGGTGTCCACAATTGGCACCTTTCAGGGGGGAGGGGGGGTGCAGATACCTGTATAATACAGGTATCTGCACCCACTTCTGGGTATAGCTAGCCGCAGCTAGCCGCAGAGTCCCCGCCCACCCCCATTGTGTTGTGGGAAATACACAATTCCCACAACACAACACGGGGACCAGTGTAGACGTGCAGCGCGACTCGCGCATGCGCAGTAGGGAACCGGGCAGTGAAGCCGCAACGCTTCACTTCCCGATTCCCTCAGTGAGAGGCGGCAGCACCCGAGGATCGAGGGACGGTTCGGCCTGGGGTGCCGACATCGCTGGACCCCGGGACAGGTGAGTGTCCTTATTTTAAAAGTCAGCAGCTGCAGTATTTGCAGCTGCTGACATCTAAAAAAATTTTTTTAGCGAAACTCCGCTTTAAGTATGTCCTGGGGAGTGTTTCTAATCGTGGGGGGCGTGGCTACGTGTGACACGTCACTGATCTCTGATCCCGATCACAGGGGAGCAGAGATCAGTGACACTGTCACTAGGCAGAACGGGGAGATGCTTGTTTACATTAGCATCTCCCCGTTCTTCCTCTCCGTGAGGTGATCGCGGGTATCCCCAGAGGCGATCGAGTCCGTGGGACCTGCGACCTGACTCACGGAGCTCTCGGCCGGCGCGAACGCAATGGCAACGGCAGCAAATTTAAAGGGACGTATGGGTACGCCATTTGCCCAGCTGTGCCATTCTGCCGATGTACATCGGCGTGCGCCAGTCGGGAACCGGTTAATTTCTATGCATATGTACATGTATGTGTATATGTGTGTATTTATGCTTGTATGTACAGTACATGTATACATATGCATATATTTGTTATCCAGGATTTTTTTATGATTTTATCAATTGCATTTACACTATACTGTGTTTTGTTGTAGCCCTAGTGAAGGGAGAGTTTTTTTCTGACCCCCGAAAGGCATTGGATGTTTTTTAAAGAGGAAGTAAACTTCTTTCTAATGTTTGTACATATACTGTAGGTAAGCCTATAATCAGGCTTACCTATAGGTAAGCTGTTGCTGTTTCTTTAGGGCCCTGTGCTGTCCCTGTGGGCTCCCACGCACATTCACGGGAGTGACATCACTCTGGACTCAGAAGGAAGAGATGGATGCGGCCTCCAGCGGGGATGACAAGGACTTTGTTTGCAGGTAAGTTTCACATAATGTGCTAGTATGCACATTATGCCTTTACTTTGCAGGTCACCAAAAAAGAGGCAGTGTTTACTTCCTCTTTAACTGTTTGCTGACCAGCCGCCGTCATCATACTGCGGCAAGGTGGCACGATCCTGCAAATCGCCGTAGCTGTACGTCAGCTCGGGAACTTGCTATTACATAGTTACATAGTTAGTCAGGTTGAAAAAAGACACAAGTCCATCCAGTTCAACCTTAAAAACAATAAATAATAAAAAAAAAATATTGTACAATCCAATATACCCAATGTTATACCCTCAGTTGATCCAGAGCAAGGCAAAAAACCCCAGCAGAGCATGCTCCAATTTGCTACAGCAGGGGAAAAATTCCTTCCTGATCCCCCAAGAGGCAATCGGATTTTCCCTGGATCAACTTTACCTATAAATGTTAGTACCCAGTTATATTATGTACATTTAGGAAAGTATTCAGGCCTTTCTTAAAGCAATCTACTGAGCTGGCCAGGGAGTCTATTCCACATTTTCACAGCTCTTACTGTGAAGAAACCTTTTACATATTTGGAGAATCTCTTTCCTCTAGACGTAAAGAGAACCCCCTTGTCCTATGGGTTGAACGTACAGAGAATAACTCAACACCACGTTCACTATATGGACCCCTTATATATTTGAACATGTTGATCATATCCCCCCTTATTCTCCTCTTCTCAAGAGTGAATAAATTCAGTTCCTCTAATCTTTCCTCATAGCTGAGCTCCTCCAGGCCTCTTATCAGTTTGGTTGCCCTTCTCTGCACTTTCTCCAGTTCCCCGATATCCTTTTTGAGAACTGGTGCCCAAAACTGAACTGCATATTCCAGATGAGGTCTTACTAATGATTTGAACAGGGGCAAAATGACATCTCTCTCTCTGGAGTCCATACCTCTCCTAATGCAAGAAAGGACTTTGCTCGCTTGTGGGTGCATGCGCGCTCCCATTGGCCGGCAGGGGATCCAATCAGCGGGTCTGGGGACTCGATGTCCACCAGCCACCGGCGATCGTTCCCCGCAGTGACAGAATGGGGATCTCTTTTCTGATAGGGGAGATCACACAGATCCTGCCTTTCTGCTAAGCAGGAAGATGGACCTGTATGGTTCCCCAGTCACACAGTCCCCCATACAGTTAGAAAACACCTGCAGGGAACAGAGTTAACCCCTTGCTCGCCCCTGATGTTAACCCCTTCCCTGCCAGTGTCATTAGTACAATAACAGTGCATATTTTTAGCACTAATTACTATAATAATGTCACTGGGTCCCAAAAAAGTGTCAAAAATGTCAGTTAGGTGTCCGATCTGTCCGCCGCAATTTCGCAGTCCCCACTAAAAATCACTGATCGCCGACCATTATTAGTTAAAAAAAAAAAATGCCCATAAATCTATCCCCTATTTTGTTAGTAGCGATAACATTTGCGCAAACCAATCAATATACCCTTATTGTGATTTTTTTTTACCAAAAATATGTAGCAGAATACATATCAGCCTAAACTGATGAATACATTTTTTTTCTTTTTACATTTTTTTTGTAAATGTTTTATAGCCGAAACTAAAAAAATGTTGTTTTTTCTTCAAAATTGTCACTCTTTTTTGTTTATAGAGCAAAAAATAAAAACCGCACAGGTGATCAAATACCACCAAAGAAAGCTCTATTTGTGGGAAAAAAAGGACATCAATTTTGTTTGTGTGCAGCATCGCACAACCGCGCAATTGTCAGTTAAAGCGACGCAGGTGCCATATCACAAAAAAATGGCCTGATCAGGAAGTGGGTAAAGCCTTCCGGTGCTGAAGTGGTTAAGTACGAACAAAATCAATTAATTTGTAATCTTTTATCCCTTGACCTGGCGCTATTTCCATTTGTACATTATTTTGTTTTTTTTGGTAATCTGCTGGGGTACCCACTGGAGAGTAGTCTTGTCTGTTGAGAGCGTTCAAACCTCAACCAGTGAGATCTTTGAATGTTTTTGTCCTTGCACTACTTTGTATGAACTCACATGAAAGTCCCAGTGCTTTTTGGAATCTCTGTTCTTTATTGGAATCATCAGGATGCCAACATGCGAGCACATGCATGTAGGCAGCAAGTGGCTACAAAGAGGCTGCAGTAAATCAGCAGTGCTAAGATGCAAAGGCTGCAGAACAAGGGAAACAAATGTTTTATTTAAAGCGGCAGTAAAGTCTGCTTATAATAAGGCTTACCTCTAGGTAAAATGAATATCTCCTAAACATGCACCTTTAAGGAGATATACCGCAGTGAGCAGCAGCAGGTGACGTCACAAGAGCATACTCTCTGAAGGGATGGCATACTCATGCTGTCCCTTTAGAGCTCTGTGCTGGGGCCGTGTGTCCCCTCGCAAGTGTGCATGAGTGACGTAATCGCAGGCTCGACCATTAAAACGGCTGGAGCCCGCAAACTCGGAGGAAGACTGGGTGAAGATGGAATTCCTGTCAGCGGTGACAGCGCACCACCTGGAGGGATTTGTTCTATAGGTAAGTCTGACATAATGGGGGAGATTTACTAAAACTGGTGCACGTACAATTTGGTGCAGCTGTGCATGGTAGCCAATCAGTTTCTAACTTCAGCTTGTTCAATTAAAGTGGTTCTTAAGCTCCATTCTCACCAATGTGTTTTTTCATGCCTTTTGCAGAAATGCAGAGCGTTTTTTTTAACATGGGTTCCTATGGAACATGTTTCACATCAATGCATTTTTGTGCCGCTGCATTTTTGGAAAGGGTCAGGGACTTTTTAGAAAGCAAAAACAGTGCTATTTTGCTTTTTTGGTTCAATGGATTTCAAAGGAGAAGCTGCAGTTTTGCTGTGTTTTATCGCGATTTGCATTTTGGATTTTAAATCTGCCCAACAACAAATTCCCCCCCCCCCCAAAAATGCATAAAAACCCCCCACAAAACGTGAATCCCAGTAAAATCGCAGTACAATCGCAAAAGCACTACAGAAACCCTCAAAAGCAACATGCATAGATGTGAATCGAGCTTAAGTGCCGGTTCCCGCATCGCATACAACTCGCAGGCAGTTCACACTGCCCTATATGAACCACTGCGGGCGTCAATACAAAGTTAATGACACTCTCAGATTGATTTGCATATCGCAATGTGAACTGTGAATTCAGATAGGAATCAGATTGCATGGGTGTGAACACCCATGCGATCCAATTCTAGTGCAGACAAAAAAAAAGGGTCCTGGCACGATTTTGGTCTGAATGCGATGCAAATTCAGCCATACAATCTGTATGGCTGAATTTGCATCGCACAGACATCGCATGTGATCTGCACAGCAGTGCAGTGCAACTCACGTGCGATGTCTTCGATCACAGAAGTGTGAACTGGCACTGAAGGCTGAAGGTTTTTTACCTTGCATGAAGGTAAAAAACCTTTTGTGTTCAACCCCCCCCCAACCCCCCCAATCCTTACCTGAGCACCCTCCGATCCAGCGGCGTTCACAAAAGCCTCGGCTGTCCTGGGACTCTACCTCTTCATTGGCTAAGACCACAGCGGGAGCCCATTGGTTCCCAGTGCCCACTGCTGTCAATCACAGCCAGTGAGCCAATGAGGGAGAGAAAGGAGGGGCTGGGACCAAGCAGTGACTCTGTGTCTTATGGACGCATAGAGCTGAGCAGCGGCTCGGGAGCGAGCACTCAGCGGTTCCCCCCAGGGCAAGTGGCTTTCTCTGGGGGCACTGCTTGAGGGGGAGGAGCCAGGAGTGTCGGTGGGTGACCCGAAAAGAAGAGGACCAGAGCTGCTCTGTTCAAAACCACTGCACAGTGCAGGTATGTATAATATGTTTTTTATTTAAAACAAAAAACAAAAAAAAATAAGCTTTAATACCACTTTAAACTTTGTCCAAAAAAACTAAAATCTGATTGGTTT